>NC_139662.1:8893727-8931227 GCF_951799395.1 Argentina silus
CTCCAAGTAGGCCTAATCACACCACATGCCCATATATCTTGATTTTGATGTAGTTACTGAACCATTCATTAATTTTACTGTCAAGTGATTCAGATGACTCTATTTGCCTATTTACAGATTAGTGAGCATTGCAATCATGAAATTGTCTGATGAGCTGTGTCCCTCTCCTTGAGATTGGAGAGTGATTTCTTTGGATTGCCTTGGATTCTTGTGCATTATGTTTGTTTTTGGTGGTAGCAGTAATCTTGTTTTGATGGTATGCTATTCTGTCTCCCCAAACAGTTTCTCACCCACTCCATGTGACTTCCCAGGGAGACTGCTGAATGGGGAGATGAGGGCCATTTGTGAGTGAGGTAATTTATTTAATCCCATCCACAGTACAAGGGTAAATAAATCCATTTGATCATTTCCATTGTGTAAAAGCGGGTATAACTCACCGAGCCACATGATGTGTCCTGCAGGATCAGTGGGTCTCAGTAATGTGCCATGGGGTACGACGTCACCAGGTTCCAAGGGGAGGTGGATGAAGACTTGCTGTGTCCCATCTGCAGTGGAGTGCTGGAGGAGCCTGTGCAGGTTAGCCACTCCTATCCCTCTTATCCAGACTTAAAGAAGGGTCTTCTTGATAAAGACCTCAAAGGATTCAGTCATTCTTATTTTCCTTTCAAATCCTCATACCCCTCTCTTTCTCCTTCTCCTCTCTCGTCTCCATCTCCTTTCGTAATTTTCCTCACCTGTAGGCCCCGCACTGTGAGCATGCCTTCTGCAATGCCTGCATCACAACGTGGTTCGCGCAGCAGCAGATCTGCCCAGTGGACCGCACCGTGGTGACGCTGGCCCACCTCCGGCCCGTGCCCCGCATCATGCGCAACATGCTATCCAAGCTCCAGCTCGCTTGCGACAACGCGGGCTTCGGCTGCACCGCCACTCTGCGGCTCGACCAGCTACAGTCTCACCTGAAGGACTGTGAGCACAACCCCAAAAGGCCCGTTAACTGTGAGGAGGGCTGTGGGTGAGTGACCCGACACCCAAATCGCACAACAGACTGCTCTGACTGAAAAATATGGCAGTGGATTTTTTTAGTTGCTGAACACCTCACCTCAACACCACAACGCACAATCTAAAGAAATGTCTGAATAGTTTCTAGTCGAATAGAACAGCTTCAAGTTGTATGTTGTGTCAGCAACGCAAAATGGTGTCATTCTCTACAGGCTAGAGATGCCTAAAGACGAGATGCCCAACCACAACTGTATCAAGCACTTGCGTAGCGTGGTGCTAAAGCAGCAGACCAAAATCTCTGATCTGGAGAAGACTGCCGCTGAGCACAAGCACCAGCTGGGTGAACAGGTAAGCATATGTCGCAGAGGTGGTTCTGTGAAAACTATGCCGATAAATTAAACCCAGGGTTGCAATGTTCATGGGTCTGATGTTTGTGTGTTTTGCTCTGTCAGAAGCGGGACATCCAGCTGCTGAAAGCCTACATGAGAGCAATACGCAGTGCAAACCCCAACATGCAGAACCTGGAGGAGAGCATCGAGTACAACGAGATTCTCGAGTGAGTATCTTTCTTCTCTCCAGGACTTCATTACAGCAAGCCAAGAATTGAATGCCTGTGTATCAGATATTATTTCAGGTTTTTGATAAATGTGCTTTTAGTGTGCTTAGAAACGTTAGAAACTCATTTGCCTCCTCTCCTTCCCAACAGGTGGGTGAACTCCCTCCAGCCTGCAAGAGTGACTCGCTGGGGCGGGATGATCTCCACTCCGGACGCGGTGCTCCAGGCAGTCATCAAGCGCTCCCTCATAGACAGCGGCTGTCCGCTGTCCATCGTCAACGACCTGATCGAGAACGCCCATGAGCGCAACTGGCCGCAGGGCTTGGCTACACTTGAGACACGGCAGATGAACCGACGCTACTATGAGAACTACGTGGCCAAGCGTATCCCTGGGAAACAGGCGGTGGTGGTGTTGGCCTGTGAGAACCAACACATGGGAGAAGACATGATCCTGGAGCCGGGCCTGGTCATGATCTTCGCCCATGGCGTAGAGGAGATCTTATAACCATACAGCTAGTAGGGGGATCTAGCAAGGCAAAGAGGAGTGTGGACATTTTGGTCAAGGATTACTGAGAATTGTCCCTCCTCTCTAAAAATTAAAAGCTCCATATGAGCTCAATATGATGATGATGATTATGGGTCTATTTTACACATTTTGTACACAAAATTGTGAAATTAAATGAAGGATTTGTGAAGGATTTGAATAACCTCAGAGAATGAGCAGGAGAGGAAGACCACTTGCGAACTTGATATCTTTGCCTTAAAAAGGACATTTCCAAAAATGCTCCTGGAAAAAAGAGAACCTCACCTGACGAATAATGTCTAAGAATATTCTAAGATTAATTGTTTACAAGTCATGTAATTTGCTATAAGCAAGGTTGTGTCAGTTTCCTGAGATTAACATGAAATTATCTTCTAGATTCCCCCATCTAACACCCTCAGTTGTGTAAATGACGATAAAAGATATGTGTAAATACAAATATTATATTGAAATATAAACATATTATCTTGCTATTCTCATTATATTATAATTAGACTGTGATATTTGTCAGTTGGCGTCCCTATGATGGGAAGCTGATTCAGGAGGTAAGTTGTTTTTTGCTTGCTTCAGCAGCTTGTTTATTCAGCTTGAATATTTCATGATGAGACATTGTGCCTCATTTAGATTGTCCAAACTTGTGCCATGCATTTTATTTATTGTTTCTTTTTTATTAAACAAGACCATGCTTGAAGATTGTTTTCATGTAGTGTACATACATTTGCCATTTTAGTGAAATTTAAGCTCATTGAAATAAATAGTTTGTTTCTGTATTTTGTAAGCAATTTATTTTTCTTTGCCTCAGTTGTATATAGTGAACATGAAGTTGGGTCCAAATGAAGTGTAAGAGTTGAAGTTATACATTTGAGATGTAACAATGTGTACTCCATTTTAATTCACAGATGCATATGCTTGTTTTTGTCAATGTTCGGTGCGCAGAGATCCTTATCACGTTGTTAATAATGTTTTGTGACATTGAATATTGACATTTCTTTACCAAAATCTTTTATCTGAAAGCTTTTAATGATTGTGAGTAACAAAAGGTAAGGGACTTCCTGGGGAGATTCCAAGGGAGATTCCAATGAGTTCCTCTTACACCCTCCCTAACATGCAGACATGCATTTGAACATATACAACTTAAATGTTATCTTTTGCAAAGATTACCACAAAGACACTGAGGATTAAATAAGTGGAACACCGTTATACCTCAGTGCACAATTTAACCGAAGTGTGAGAATTGTGAACTTTTCTAGTCAGACATACTGTGTATACTCAGAAGTCCAGCCCCTGAGGACCACAATGTTATGGCAGGGGGGCAGTAAACACAGATCAATTTGGATTGTGAGTCTTTTATGTATGCTGCCTTTTTTCTGTCTCATGTGCTGTATTTCTTTCTGTAGTTTTGTTTCTTTATTGTGTCTTTTTATCTTTTGTTCTGGGGTACAGACAAGGCATAAATAAAATCTTGAAACTTGATAACAAAATATGAGTGTCTCTGGCTGTGGGATGAGAAGATAGGATTTGTGTTTTGGTACGTTTGGAAATGACAATTGTAATAGGGCATCATGTTGTAGGGGGAAATGGCTTTAAAGTATATGACACTGAGATCTGTGTAGTTCCTTTGTTTGACCACACCATGTCGCCAATAACCTGTAGGGAGCCTCCTTTTCCTCTTGTATTTCGCTGGCCATGCTGGAATGCTTATATGCAAATCAGTTAACAAGTGGTATTTACTTACCTTTGCAACTATTTTTTCTAAATCCATGAAATGTAATTATGTTGGCAAGCTGTAAAGAAGTGGTCATCAGTTTATAGCCTCCATATCATCCGTTATATATAAGTGATTATACTGTATTTAGAGGTCTAAGCAGTCTGCCTACTCTGTTTTTTCTCTCTCTCTCTCTCTCTCTCTCTCTCTCTCTCTCTCTCTCTCTCTGTCTACCACTGTCTGGTGTCTGCTCCTGCCAGCCCGCCATTGAGGACTCTCTTTTGAATCCTTCCCATTGTTATAAATGGAATGTCATGTGCTTTGCCAATTGGCCTGCTTTTGTTATTGTGCTGTCTACTCTTGTTTATCGTCTGATTGGAAATGGACTATTTATGTTCTCAAACACATTCAAGGAATTTATCAACCATGTGTTAACAATAACAATTAAATCATTATAGCCAGCCTGAATGTGAGTGTGTTAGTCCCCTGGCAAGAGCTCTGAGCCCCTATGGCACAGGTGCCTTTAGTAGTGTCAGAGTGACATATGCCTACCTATAGAGAGGTACAGGACTAGGTCTGTAAACGAACGCACTGTTTCTGGTTCAAGCCTAGTTTTGGCTGTTCCCTCTATGTTGCTACATTGGTGGTACTGGCTGGCAGATACAGAATAATTATTGTGGTTTAGGCCTTTGTTGTATTCCCTGTTCACTGGAGTTAAGTATGTATGTGCCCATATCTCAGCCTATGAGGTCTGGGCCCATTATGCCACAGATGATGGCGCACTGCACTAGCCCCGTCAACTGCATTACACAGTTATTATCAATGAAGCAACTGAAAAGGGCATACCTGGGGAGCTTGAGCAACATTTTCATGACATGGCCATGCATAAACCCCAATACCACCTGATTAGATCCAGACCTCTTGAAGGACGTGATAACCCGTTTAGAGTCACTATTTGAATAGAATGTATGACCCATCCTACGCGTCTGTATGTGCAGATGCAATTACTTTTAATATCTCTCCAGAGGCAGGCCTTTATAGTATAGACTCCACAGCAAAGTATTTTATTTGCCAATACGAAAAAGATGATAAGATGAGTTCACTGGGCAAGACCGATGTATACAACGTCGGTCAAAGTGCGCTCAGATGACAGTTCGAGGCGGTGCTACATTGCTCGGGAGGGACTTCGCTGAGTCGGGCGTGGGAGTCAGTCAGAGTCAGTCAATCTTTTCTTCTCTCCGGGTAAATGATAGACGACCTAACTGCGGCGTCCACCGGTTCGGACGTATTGTGAAGCGTATTAACTTGAAATTTGCCTTCTCGTCGAAGGAATACACAGGCTCACCAACAGCACGACAGGCGCTTGGAAGGCGGACGACTCTGATCGTGAAATACCGGTAATTCACGCCCTTAAAGCGCTCCTAAAGTCACCGCATTGACTGTCTGAAGTTCCATGGCATGTGCTTATGGCAGTTTAACTTGTGAGCACAGTAATGTTATCATATCGCAGACGACTCGAGCCGCTGCCAAGTAAGTGTTAGACATGGGTAGGGTAGATGCATTATCCTCGCCTCGCCCATTTAATTTCTGCTTACTTGGTTCGTACTGTACTTTTTAAATTAGACATGCGTTTTGAAACATCTACAGATTCATATGATATTGGTATGTTGTAGCCTACTTTCCACTTTTGAAAGAACACACACGCTCTCCTTCGACTATTCGGAATTACAGTGAAAAAGTAAAATAAGTGTGGCAGCTAATGTGGTACATGTTTAACTGTTATAAAAATGATGAATGACTTATCTGCAGATAATCTTGGTCATTTATGTAGACGTGTATGAAGGTGGTGAATGGTGATAATGTTGATTTATTTATTTCATATGCAAGTTACTTCTTAATTCAGGTTAAAGAGCTGGAAAAACTAAATGTGTCTCTTGAATCTGCATGCTTTGCAGAGAACGATTGACACCTATTGCTGATTTGCACAAATCCAGCAAATAAAACAACTACTATTGCATGATTTATTAATATAGTGCTTTTGCATTTTACAAGGTACACTGTGATTATATATTTCACTTGGTATGTGTCTTTAATTGTTTATGGGTAACTAGGTCAGCAAACTGCTATTTTGGGACTGAAGCATATAGAATATGGCAGTGGTTGAAGTAAACAACATTTGAGGCTAACTTACATATAATTTCCATGTCTAACCACAGTTACAGGTTAGTCCCAAGGACGGATCTGAAACTATCTATTTTGTTCTTTTTAGGTTATGAATTTGCCTAGACATAATTGCCAGCACTGCAGCACAGTATAAAGGGTGGTCTGATCATTCCAATCCAAATACAAGTTTTAGGGATGAATCATCAGAGTTTGATGGTGCCAGAGACAAGTACCGAACATCCGATGCTAAGCTATTCCACCTCACATTCATTGTGCTCACCAAGCTCTTCTTTGTCAGGGTCATTTTAGCGTTTTCATTCATATGCCAATTATGCCTACCACCAGCCTTCATGGTTATGCTAAGAATGGGACCTTTTCCCTGGGGTGCCAAAACCATACATTTTGGCCTCATACTGAACAGGAAAGACTGACTTGTTATTGAAGAAGCTGTGCTTATTGTATTAATCTTATCACTGACTGAACCAGTACTGTACAGATAAATATTATAATATAATCATAGGTAAACACCAATTAAGGCATTCCTGGGAAGACAGTTGGTTAATAAGCAAACAGGCAATCTCTACAGGAATCAGGTCAACCTGGGACATTTCAGTGATCATCTCACTGTCTGTTGCTATTATTCGCTACAGATAAGTCAGACAAGGCAATCAATAGTATTGGTGTTAAAAAGCAGACCAGGTTCTAACCCTAACTCCTTGTGCAAAGATGATAATGCTCAATGGTAATGGGAACTTTCTTCGAGTTTGCAATACTGAGGGGAATGAGGATATTGTTGAAATGTAGTATTCTTTATTGTGTATCATTTCCTGTAACTTGTCATTCTAAACCACAGCATCTTCACCTAGTGTTATTTTATCTTCTTGTGTACTTACAATGGCAGGACTGGCAGTGATGTTACAGAAACAAAGGGAACACCCTTGCCAGTCCAGGCAGGTTTGTGGTTTGTTATCATTGTGCACAGGGCTATACAGAACTGACTCGACACACAGCATGTTACATAAGTTTTGTTATTACATGTCTCTACCTGGATTTTTACCAGAAGGCTGTGATTCATGTGAGGTGAATTGAACCATGACATTTGGTGTTTTCAAATGTCCCTAAAGCAGCAAGCTTCAGTGCCCCTGAAAAAAACTTATTTTACAAAGAAGATTAAGTTCCTGTGATACAAACATCAACAAGGAAATGCTCTCTAGCACTCAACTGGTTGTGATGACACTCAAGTCACAGTAGCATGGAATGAGTCACAGTAGCATCTGCATGTGGAATGCAATCTAGACTGGGTCCTCCTACTTGGTTTGAAGGCCAAACGAGCAGAGTAGCGTGGGAGGAGGTGGGGGCGCAGGGGAAGACTGACAGTGGCTTACTGGGCTCCCCCTGCCCTGCCTCCGTCCTCTAGTTCTGTCACTCACCCGTGGCACTGCTCTGACGGAGCGCAGCTGATGTAGGGAAACACTTTCCATAGCAACCATGCATGTCCTCCTTCCTCCCCTCGGCTAACCTGATGCAATCTGAATAGATCTTGGTAAAGAAAATGATTGTGTTTTCTTTCAACTGCAAAAAATCCCAACACGAGGCACATGCAAAAAACCTGACGCTGTTTTCCAACCACAACCAAAGAAATTGTGAGCCTGTGGTCTTTTAGTGTTACAAAACAGCAGATTTCCTTGACACAAGGCGTGGGTGAGACGACAGCTTGCACAAA
Organism: Argentina silus; assembly: GCF_951799395.1. Taxonomy (NCBI): domain Eukaryota; kingdom Metazoa; phylum Chordata; class Actinopteri; order Argentiniformes; family Argentinidae; genus Argentina; species Argentina silus. The sequence continues at coordinate 8,901,415 of NC_139662.1, forward strand.
TATTTGGCGGTGTGGAAAAAGGTCATCCTCAGCTATACCTTGGAACTAACCATGTATGGGCTGCCTCTTTAAAGGACAAGCTGAATTACAAGCAGACATAATTAGCTATGTTAGTTCAATAGCTTGAGCTTTAATATTGAGCTCTATAATTATACATAAGAAGTGAACCCTCATGTATGAAGTTTAACTTACACTTCCATCGACATCCATCTCCTTCGCTTCCTACCATGTGTTATGATTTATTTCTATATTTGTAAAAAAAAAAAAAAAAAAAAAAAAGTTTTCTCCCTTGTGGGTAAAAGATGAATACACAACAATATAAATACAGATATATACAAACAATGACCCAGCCCAGAAGCAGATGGCAACATATAGAGGGGGCGTAAGAACCCAGAGGAATTCCTCTGTCAGATAAGAACCTGCTGAAGCTTCTGTTGTTGTTTAGCTGGGGCCTGGATCACCTCCCTCATCTGCATCAATTACCCATCCCATGCTCACCGGTACAAGCACCATGTTGTCTGTGTGCGTAGGGGTTGAGGGCCCTGATGGTGTGGGCCAGTGTGGGTACATCACCACGGGCTCTTTGCAACTCCCAGTGCCTCTTACAGAACCCATTGTTCTGTCTGGTCGTGATTTCCACTCCGAAAACCGTGCATGCAAATACATATCTGATCAGGAAGTAAAGAATCAGATTACTCTGATAACCTGAAATCATTGTGTGAGACAGTGATGGTAAACCGTCGTTCATGGGGGGAATGTAGACATGCAGGCAAGGACACCAGGCAATGGGACGCCTAGCAGTTGCCTTAAAAGACAAGATAAGAGGTTTTGATGTTCTGCACTTCTGCTTCATTTAAGGTCATTCTTGAAACTGGAATCCAGAGAATCATTTTGACATTAATTATAGGAAGTAAATGATCATAAGAAGCTCCTTGGTGTTTGTTGTTATCAAATTCTTCTCTGAAGGAACATTTTGACATTGACTGCAAAAAAAAGTCCCCTCTGTCTCCTGAACAAGTACCACCTTCCTGTCAATTATGTCCTCTCCCACCTGATTGGCTGCATAAACAGAACTGCTAGGCAATGCCGCTAACCTTTTGAGGGAATTAAGTGGAGACAGTGTGACCCTTTGTTTGCACAGGGAGAGAGCAAGTGGTTCCGCGTCACATGGAAAGAGTGGGCGTTTTTTTCAGTTATTGTATTATACTATTATTTTTTCTACTACACAACAAGGTCTTCTGAGTATTTTCTGTCAATACTGACTGTTGTGGACATGTACAGTAATGTCACCAGGGTTCATAAAGTTGATCTATGTGGTTGTGCAAATCCTTGACACCCACATCCTTAGCTATATTGGTGACCATAACCCCATTTGAAAACCCCATGATTTATTTACTTTATTATTTAGATGTTATGTTGTTTTGGCTGATAATGTTTGTTCATTTTCATATGCCATCGAGGTATATGTCAGAATATTGTACTAGCTATCTTTGGAGGTCATAGAGGGGAAGGACAGAATAAAACAAGAGATTATGGATCTAGACATGCACAAATTATAAGTTTCCCAGACTATTTCAGAAAGATGAGTTGGGTTTGATGTCTGAATGATCTGCTCGTACAGAGTCATGAATAGGAAACTGGGATAGATATTTTAAACATTCTGAACAAAACCTTATTTGGCTGTGCAGAAGCTCTAGGGATATAGAGTGTCTGGCCTGATAATGTATGCAGTATATGGAGCACGTATTGAGGCCAGGCCTGTGACGTTTTAACATGACGTGGTTAAAGGTGTGAAATGTCTTTTAGCTGTAGATGCTTTTTGTACAGAGCATGACACCAGTCTACAGATAATCCTCTCCATTCTGTGTTTCTCATCCTAACAACAAGGTAATTTGAAATATAGGTGTGGGGAAGGGGGCTATTGTAAATTATTTACCCTGAAACCCCATTAACCTGAAATCCCATTACCTCATCCCATTACCTCATCCCATTAACCCATCCCCAGGTTTTAAGGCCAAAGAAGAGTATTTACAAGTCAAAGTCTGAACAGTGACGGCCATGCCAGTTTTGCCGATGTAAATCTTGTGGGTGTAAACAGACTATTGCTAACTGGTGTTATGGTGTTATGATGTAAAGTGTCCTGTGACTTCGACAAAGGGCCTGCCTTGTGAGTAACTGGCAAGTGGCTACTGTATGTTTGTTAGCAATTCATAATGTTTTAGCCTCCACACAACAGATTGATGTTCCTCCTGTTTCTGTTCACTCACTCTCTCTCTCTATCTCTCCCTCCTCTCCCCCTCTCTCTCTTTCAGGCGCAGGCACCATGTCCGCCCCCACAGACCCAGAGGTGAAGGAGCTGAACTCAGTCGAATTCATTCAGCTACAGCAATACATTGAATGTGAGTACCAGCAGGCAGGCTCCACAGTGCTTACACCCTTCCACTTCCACTTCCACCCACACACTCATGCTCTCTCGTATATGGAAGACGTGACTGTCTCACATCATTTCAGAGTATGTGCAAACGTAGCACCCACACACTGCTTTTCTTGGTAGATCTTGATTCAGGCACATTGTGAATTCAAGTTCTTGGTCTATATAGCTCCTGTTAGAACCACAACCTAGATATAGAGTGTAATTGTGTGTGTGTGTGTGTGTGTGTGTGTGTGTGTGTGTGTGTGTGTGTGTGTGTGTGTGTGTGTGTGTGTGTTTGTACCTGCGCGTGTGTGTTTGTGACCTGTGTATCTCTAGTCCCAGACTGCAGGCTGAAGGTTAAAGATGTGCTGAGGGAATTTGATGCAGATGGCAGATTGGCCCAGCACAGACACGGAGAGGTGAGAGGAAATCATAGCCAGATTTCTCAACCCCTTACAGTTCATATCTGCTCCCACTCCTTCTTGAAAAAGATCTGCATTTAAGGGGCACATTATTTACTACATTGGCTCACAGTGCAGTCGAATGAAAGAGAGATGTGCGTGACATTTTGGTCAGTCATTTGTTTTCTCACAATCGATCGAATCGATTTTAAAACATTGATCATGTAGATGAACCTGACGTATCCAAGACAAACGTCCGGCAGTTGATGAATTTGCAGCCAACTGAAGTCGCAAATGGAAATTGCCTCTTCGATTGTGCCCATGCTGCAAGATGCTCATGAGTGGGATGCTAGCTAGCTGCATGCAGAGTAAGCCATTTCGTGATTTAACAAGACAGCCTTGCCAATATTGTAGACATCTGCAGCTGGAACTGCCAACTAATTAGGGTGAAAGCTGATTCCAATGGTCTCCTTACAAAATGATTAAAACAGCTAGGGACATTACATAATAAATACAGATAAATACATTTGGATATGAACTAGAGGCCACAGTTTATGGGCAATGTGCTACTGTATGTAAAGACGTATACAGTATGATGATAAAGCAGTTACACTGCCTCAATACAATATAAGCAAGGAAACGAGTCTGACAAAAAGCGTAGAGCAGTACTGGAAGGTTCTGTAGAGTAAATGCCTGTGTTGTCACGGCATCCTTTATTTAGATTAGACTGCCTTGCAGTGTCATTATTTATTACTAGCAGCTTTGTAGCATATCAATCAGGGAAATGGAATCAGGTTTCTGGTTCAGTATTCAAGAGGGAACACTTGATTGTTTGCCCTCGAGCTAATTATTATCCCAGAAAAGGGAAATGGACTTGGCTACAAATCAAAATCTAGTTTCATTTCTGGATAGTATTTCTGTAGTTTCCTTTATGGATTACATAACCACACCAATCTAGACCAACCGCCCCAATCAACTTAATCCAGTCCTCTTGCCCAAATAACTGTGTTCTGATCTGACGGTTCTCATGATAACAAATCAAAACAGATCTCTCTCATGTGTCTCCCTCTGTTCCAGTGTATCAATGAGGAGGGCTTCCGTCTCTTCATCAAGACCTATCTGGAGGTAGACGACTTCCCTGTGGATCTCTGCCAGCGTCTGTTCCAGTCCTTCCAGAACTCTGAGTCTGTCAGTGTGGACATCGCTAGTGAGTTTATGGCCCATGTGGAGAGACAGTTGTCATTATTGTCTCAAAACATCCATTTCATCACCACTCTATGTGCTGGTTCATTCATCATTTATAATATGTGTATATTATTGTCAAATATTCACTCTATCCACTTCCTCTTTCACAGAGGAGGTCTTTCTGAAGGACGTTTCGTGTTACTTCTCCCTGTTGGAGGATGGCCAGCCCAGGGACAAGCTGGAGTGTGAGTCCTGATTCTGTTTTCTCCCTGGGGCAGTCTATTTTTACAGTCATTTGTATTTTGTCTTTTTCCCAAGGCTCTCATCCCCAATTTTCCCTCTTTTCCAGTTGCTTTCAAACTGTATGACAGAGATGGCAATGGAGTCCTTGACAGCTCCGTAAGTCACTAATGCTAAAATTAACAACATCAATCTGAGTATCTTCGTAGTGAGTCTATTTCTTAACTGTTTGCCTTTTAATGAGTATTCAATTCAAGATAAATACCTTTTACACCCCTTCATTGTGACAAGGTACAGTATACTGTAAATGTTTTATACAAACATTAACTAAGGAGTCTCTCCCCTCCTGACTATGCTAACCCAGGAAGTGGACAGGATCATTGCTCAGATGATGCATGCCGCAGATTACCTCGGATGGGATGTGTCTGAGCTCAGACCGGTAAGTGCAAAATGCTGGATACCTACAGTGCATGGTCCGCAGTTTTGCAGAGGCGGGGGGGAAATACTGTGCCTCTCTTCTATGCGGCTGAAATGATTTACTGCATAGACGCCCCCTCAAGGATGCTCATTTGGTGTGTTTGTGAAAAGCTTTGACACAAACTGAGGGCACAATACCTCAGCTATAAATAGCACCGTACCAGGAAACAATCTCTGGCTCTGTGTGGGCATAACACAGGCCTCTGAAGTTTCTGAGCTCCAACTGTGTATAGTGTTGATTGAAGTCCTGGGAATGGCTTCAACAGTAGTATTAGATGCTAAAGAAGGATACACTGTCCTCTGCACAGGTGCTGAAGGACATGATGACAGCCATCGACGCAGACAACAGTGGCACGGTGTCTCTGGAGGAGTGGGTGGGAGGAGGGATGAACAACGTGCCCTTGCTAGTGTTACTGGGGCTGAAGGTAGGGCCATCCATCACTCCTTCCTCTTACTGGGTCAGCAGGCTTCCTGTGGGGCCTGGGTGGAGCAAATATGATGCATCCTCTTGATTTCATTTGTGGGTGCTTTTGTCAGAAGTTGTATAGGCACAGTAATACAGTTCCTGTCAGTCTAATACAGTCCCTGTCAGTCTAATACAGTCCCTGTCAGTCTAATACAGTCCCTGTCAGTCTAATACAGTCCATGTCAGTCTAATACAGTCCCTGTCAGTCTCTACAGTTCCTTCTCATGAAGGATAAGAGTCTTATTCGTACAGACACAAACAAACAGAGCCATCTCTCTCTCTCTCTCTCTCTCTCTCTCTCTTTTCCCCTCCCTCCCTCTCTCTCTCCCCTCTATCTCTCTCTCTGCTCTTCCCACTGGGAGCCACCCTTCTGCTGACTAAGTGAGGAGGGTGTGGTAATGTTATCCCATTCACACATACACAATTTCTATGTGGGTTAACTTTTTCCCACACACTCAAGCTTTACCCTTGTCTAAACTACATTTAGCCTTGCCCCCTAGTATTAACCTTTAGACTGCAATGAAAAAAAAGGCAAAATTAAAAAAACAAAACATGGATTGTCATGGAGAAAGTCATCACGTTTGAACTATTAACCAATTGGAGTGTCCCCTATGGCCACAGCATTGAACAACTGTGATCTGGAAATACTTGCATCTGAGATAATATCGCATTATCTCAGTATTGTGGATACTTATTGATAATATGGCAATGGGTTGTTAAGGCTTAAGCTGTTAAACTGGCTCGCCAGTCAGACTGTGTGGCTAGCTGACTGTGGAGGTCTAGACTGTGAAACGGTCTCTCTCCCTCTTTCTCGCCTCTAAAACAATGCGGGACTTCCCCTAAGGCTATTTCCAGCCACCAATGAGAGTTTGAGACTCTGGAGGCTCATATTCAGACCCAGTTGCTGTGTGCTTTTTTAGGGGCAATGCTTCACACACTGACAGAAAGTATGATGCACTGTGAGTCACTGAAACTAACAGTGTTTGGGAAAGCACTTTTGTCTGTCTGTGATGTCGACAAGAGCATCTGCTAAATGACTAGATGCAAAGTAACCTTTCTAGTCTTGTATAGGGGACGTTAGTGTTACCTAACCAAATATAATTGCTTACATGGTGTTTGCATTCAAAGTGCTCTTCTTTATCCAAGCAAACTATATACTGTAAGGATGTTCTAGGTTGTGACCTATTATAGACCCGGGCTGTCTCTCCGCATTACTCTGATGTTGAGTGGGAGGTATTGCAAAGGCCATATCGAAAAGCTCACAGTCAAACCAAATACATCATTGTCATTTCGGACGGGTCAACTGACAGTGATGATAACTGTTGTTGATCACCTACTGACTCTCACCCACTCTCCAACCACGACCCAATCATAACGATACTAAAGCTGGTACTCTACTCCTACAAGTTGGTGATATAAAGATATGTTTTTTTCCTCCACCACCCACACCCTCCTCCTCTCTCAGATGACTCAGAAGGACGGCCAACATCTATGGAGAATGAAGCATTTCAACAAGCCTGTCTACTGCAATGTGTGTCAGAGCATGCTGATAGGACTGAGGAAACAGGGGCTCTGCTGCACCTGTGAGTTCCTGGTCTCACCACTAGAGGGCGATACTGTACAATTATTTTCTTTCTCATTCTACTGTATGCTGTTGTATTATGAGTGGGTGGACAGGCCCAAATATCCAGATCATGCTGTTGAAAGCAAGTTGGGGAAATCTCATTCTCAAATGAAATGTCATCTTGACGTTCAATTGAGTTTGTGAACATGACAAAAGCCCTGTTTAATCACCTAGGTAACTACACTTTGTCAGCCTCAAATATTTAGTCTTGTCTTGTTATAAAGGCTGCAAATACACAGTCCATGGACGCTGTGCCAACAGAAACCCGGAACCCTGCACCAGGACCTATGTGAAGTCTAGGAAAGACACAGGGGTATGGCTGTTGTTTTGTCTAATAATATTTACAGTGACATTTATGGCTAACTTAATTCCCCTGCCTCTTGTTAGTTTGTTATGTCCTTTGAATGCCTCTGTCAGTCTCAGTTAGATCTGCCTTGTGTCTGTATGCATACATGCCTGGTTCAGTAACAATTTTACTAACAGTGTCTGTAACACTGGGTTTTTACTCTTATACTGAAAGTGAAGTGTAACTAAACTAACCACAATCAACTAAGCCCTAACCTAAACCCCAATCCACCCCAACCCATAGTACAGTGTAATAATGAGTAATGACATGTCTTGCTGAACTTTCAAGTGTAATTACACAGTAATAAGAACACTGTGTTTCTAAAGTCAACCTGTGTCTCGTGTGTCAGGTTCCAACTCATGACTGGGTCAGTGGGAACTGTGACTCTGGGAAGTGTGACAGATGCCAGAAGAAGATCAAAAGCTACCAGAGCCTAACAGGCAAGCGCTGTGTCTGGTGCCATGCTATGGTGAGGAAGCCAGGCTCCTGAAGTCTATGACAGACCCCTAGGAATCATTCATGTCAATGCATAAGTTGTCTTCCACCCTCAGGATATATACCTAGGGCCCAGAGTTTTCCCTGGTCAGGTCACATGGTTTGTTGTCAAATGTTAATAGAATGCTCCTGTATGTCAGGGTTGGGGTCAGTGGAATGTTAATTCTGGTATATTAAAGTATATTAAAAAGAAATTACAATTCAATGATTGCAAACAGGGCATTTTTTTTCAACGATTACTCACTCAACAGAAAATGAGAAGCTTTTTACAACAAAAGATTTTGAAGTGATACATCTAAATGTAAGTGCTACTGTACAGTTTATGTCTTGAACTCTCTGCATATGAATGATTGGTATATCATGTCACTGCTACTGTATTCCAGCGCCATGATGAATGTGTGTCCCAGGAGCCATCAGAATGTAACTGCGGACCTCTCAGAGACCACATCCTCCCACCCTGGGCCATCTACCCTGTCATTAAGGTAGAGCACCACTCACCTATTGGAACCCAGTCAACACACAAACTCAGGCCAGCTCAGAATGCTTTAAGCTAGTCAAGCCCTGTCAGAATATGTAGTGTGAAGTAGTGTGTCATGGCTACCTAATCATCCCCTGCTTTCAATTGGCTCATTCATCCCTTCTCGTCTCCCCTGCACTTATCCCCAAGGTTGTTGATGTAAATGAGAATAGGTTTTCAGTCAACTTGCCTGGTACTATAAGGGTAAAATAAATAAATGAAGAGGCAGTAGCTTTCTTCCTACCCATTATTGCTCACATGTCCTATTAGTAGAGCATCTTGATATCTAGCTTGAGAGAAAAACACATCTGGACAGTGGACTACCATACTCATACTGTTATCATCACCTGTTGTTATGTATGTGCCTCTATGCCTACTTGCCTTCTCATATCTCTGTTGATCCCACCAGGAGAGGCCAAACAGCCTGAAGAATGGCTGCTCTGGCCCAACCGACGACAGTGAGCACATCACCACCCCTGATGGACAGGTGCTTCAGGTACTGCTACCCTGCCCTGTCCAGACCATTCTGTCACAGCACTGATGAATGGTACTTCAGCAGGGTCAAACAGATTTATCTCGTTTAGAGGACATTGTCTCCCTCGGAATGGCCTAAGCTATATTATCTGAATACACTGTCAAGAGACGGCAGTGTCACAGTTTGTTTTGGTCATCCCTAGGCCCGGAGACCCGCCTCAGTTATGGGTGTTTGTGTTCGATAAGCCCATATCGGAAGCGCGTTTACCGGCTTAGTTATTCCTATGTATTTGTGTATAAGTGATATAACCTTTTGAAATAATTGTCTCTCTCTTAAACAGATCGTCCCTATTGCAGACACTCACCCTCTTCTAGTGTTTGTGAACCCTAAAAGTGGGGGCAAGCAGGGTGAAAGGTGAGGCTACACATTGGCATGACACAAATGAGGCAAATCGGTTGATGCATTGTTTACCACAAAATAAAAAGAATATGCTTGAATATGGAAGATGCTGCGTGCAAAGAGAATTGTTGATATCTATTGTAAGGGAACAAAGTTATTGAATTGAATTAAACAATTTTCATATTTCACTGCCTTAGAAGTGTTCTTCAATTCAGGTCTACAGGGTGTACACTACATGACTTTGTTCCAGTCTGAGTCTAGCACCAACATATCAGATTAGCTATATAAGAGTCAATATCATTGAGTCAATATTCCTAAGGTTTCTTGTTGTATGTGTTTCAGAGTCCTACGTAAATTTCAGTATTTGCTGAATCCGCGGCAGGTATACAACCTCTCAAATGGTGGACCTGGACCTGGGTAAGTTTTCTCTTTATACCCACCTTCATATTAAATAGGTGGCAACTGTAGTTTTATTATGGTGTACTGTATGTCTTAAACAGTTAAGTTCATTGTGGACCTTTCCTGGTTTGGGGTGTCAGGAACTTTCTAAAATGTTTTTAAGTAGAGTGCATATTCCATATTTCTTCTATACTGAGTTTTTCTTTTTATCTAGAGGTTTTTTATAGCAGAAATTATATTTTCTAAGAGCTATTTGTGTTTTTTTGCTAATTGATTGATTCACTGTGATCAAAGCTGTGATGATGGCTCGGGGAGCTACGATTGGCTTAGTAGGGAAGGAGGAGCTCCCACTTTAGGACCAATAGGGTGATTCTCAAAGTGAAAATCCCGCCTATCGGCCAGCCTGGAGGAAGTGCATTGAAGGCAGGCTGGATCATGCGTTTGTTGTTAGTCGGTTTTTGTTTATAATTCAGTTCTATGACAGGTATGCGTGTCGTAACGAGAGCGAGGCGAAAGAAACATTTCAGTGAAAAGGAATTGAAAGTATTGATCGGCGAAGTCAAACGCTATGAAAATGTCTTCATGGAGCAAGGGTCAGCCTTCGCTACGACGAGGCGCAAGCGAGCTTGGATTATTGTTACACATAAAATCAATGCGGTGGGGGTAACGAGAAGAACAACAGAGGAGGTGAAGAAGAAAGTACGAGACATCAGAAGGATGGTTAAAGACAAGAGGGTCAATGCTGTGCTGGGTAAGAGTGCATTCGAAGACCTTCCAACAGTACTCTTACCTGCACATTTACAGAGTAGATGTCCACTGACAGAACAGCAACAGATCATGACTCTTAGGACGGAGTTGAAGTATGAAGAAGACACTGTTTTGTCAGACCCGTCATCAATGCCAGGTGTGAAATTAGAGGGTGAGTTTACAGCAATACTTGTATTTGTTATTACAAGATGTGCAATCCTCGTCCTGGAAACACACTTGCACATTTTAGTTTCAGCCTAGCACTAACACACCTGAATCAATTGATCACCAGACTATTCAATTAGCTCTTGATGCAATGAATCAGCTGGGTTAGAGCTGGGCAAGAACATAAATGTGCGTCCAATTTGGTCTCTTGGTTTAGAGTTGGAAAACACAGTATTAGATATGGGCTCTTGCATTGGACAAACATATCTCACTCCAAAGTCTGCCCTTTCACTTTCAGAGGCGACAACTCCATCTCCTGGGGGTTCAGCGCTAGTTTCTGATGCTACTCCAGGCATACTACCACCAAATGATATTACTCCAGTCATTAAATTACCTGCTAACGTTACTCCAAACACACCTGATGCTGCTTCAATCACGCTACCCCCACACCCCATTACAGTCACACCCTCTGTCACCATGGAGAAAAAAGCTCGCCATCAGAAACCGTCACAAAGTGAAACCTCACTTGAGCATTCTTTACACTCTGCCTTGCACGGTGTTGCTGGGGAGCTGAGGACTTTCTCAAACCTGTACCAAGGGATGGCCACCAGCTCCAACCTGCTAAGCACGGTCAATGAGATGGCCAAGAGTGTTAAGGACATGGTGAGTCGACAGGTGGAACACAACCAGAATGTGATGAGTGTCCTGGAGAGAATCGCGAGAGCCTTAGAGAGGAGCAATGGTGGCCCACCGCCGCCCACCACAAACAGAAGTGAGTCTGTTGAATCCTTTGAGAGCCCAGGTGCACCAAGTGTTGCTGACTCTGACAACAGGAGTGAACCACAACAAGAGCTGAGATCACGGGGGTCTCGCACTGTGCAGAAGAAGAACACTCACAGCTCTTGTTAAACAACACTTTCTGTGATTGTGTTGTTGTACCTGCCATGATTATCAATAAAGTTGTAGATATGTATGTTCCAAATTGATTGGTATTTTTGTGCTTTCTACCTTTAATTCTACTGTATTTTGATTTAACATTAAAGAAAAACTTCTTCTTCCTGTGAAACAAGTTATTACATATCTGGGACTGAAAAGACAGCGTTTTGTCCAGCATACTCTGGGAAATGGCAACCAAGATACATTTTTCTCCTCTTATCTCCTTTTCTTGTTGACCACCTTCTTTAAATCAGATGATCTCTTGGACTGAAAAGCTGTCTATAAACAGAACAAATAAAGTTATTTTTGTGTACTCTCTTTGTCGTCCGCTTTTTTTATACTTGTAAAGTACCTGAAGTAAATCATTTACATGTAAATCGGAGCCACTTGTTGCGCTCTGGGAGACAGTTCAACTGCCCATTGATGGTGTCATGATCATGCCCCGTCCTCCAGCCCCCAACATATTGTAAATCTTTGTTTCAGGCTTTGCTTCTTCAAGAATCTGCTGGATTACAGGATCTTGGTTTGCGGAGGGGACGGCACTGTGGGCTGGATCCTTGATGCAATAGGTGGGGCATTGTTGTGCTTCGTTCAAGCGCTCCTTGGAAATAGGAAACGTTTTTTATTTCAGACTCAGCACAAAATTTAAAAAATTGGCAATTGGTATTTCTTGTGGGAAGCGCAGAGTTTCCAAGGAGCACTTGAATGCACCATTAGGCTAAATATACTTGCCCAAGGACAGATCAATTTCAGTGTATCAATACAAACTATACATTTCCTAATCAAAGAAGCTCCCTGCCTTTAAGAATATGCATGTTACATATATGGCATCAATATGTAGACATTAGTGAATCCAATACTGACATACCTCCCTTTCTCCCCCGTTGGTCCAATCAGACAAAGCCAATCTTCAAGCGCAACCGCCTGTGGCTGTGCTTCCTCTGGGCACAGGAAATGACCTTGCCCGTTGTCTTCGATGGGGAGGAGGTGAGAACAGTGGCGTCCTTTCTATGCCATCCAGCCTGGTGTGTGTACTATAATATAGGGGCTCCAACCCCAAGATCTCTAATGTATGTGTTCAAGATGCACAGGTTTACACAGATTATAGGATCATTATAACATGATACAGTATAAATGAGAAATGCTTCCCCAGCCATTATGAAAGTCTCCTTATCTGTGCATAGTCTGTGTATGTGTGGAACAAGCACATCATTTCCTACATCTGCTCAGTGTTATCAAATGTATTTTTTATTTGTATTTTATTTGACCTTTATTTATCCAGGGAGATCACTTGAGACCCAGGTCTCTTTTTCAAATGAGCCCGGATACAAAAGACATACAAAATACAGCAAAGCATTTTCTGTTCTAAAGCACCACTGTCTGTGTGGGTGTTTGTCTGTGTTTGTGTACGTGTTTGGCTGTTGGTCTGCAGGGTATGACGGGGTGGATCTGAGTCGGATTCTGAAGGAAATCGAGGGGAGCAGTCCGGTGCTCATGGACCGCTGGAGTGTGGAGGTCATCCTGGAGGACAGCCAGGAGAAGGGAGACCCTGTGCCGTACGAGATAATCAACAACTACTTCTCCATTGGAGTGGTGAGTTAGTGGAAAGGAGTTTAGTCAAGGGGGACGTGTTCGGTATGCATCAGAAAATGGCAGATTTATTGTCAACTTTTTTGAGAAATCTCTTTTTGTGTTGACAGGATGCCTCCATTGCTCACCGGTTTCATACGATGAGGGAGAAGCATCCGCAGAAGTTCAACAGCAGGTGAGCCATCAGAACAGAGTAAAAGAGTCACTGTTGTCTCCCAGTCGCATGGAGATGAAAGCTGGGTCAACCCCATCACCAAATTACTATAATGAAGCATTGTATTCTATATCAGGGTGTTTGTTTTTAGTGTAATAACAGTGGTATTACACAGGTATAGAGCAACTTGATGTTAAGTCTGACCCTTTATAAATGTATTAATTACTATTATTATTCCAGAATGAAGAACAAGTTGTGGTATTTTGAGTTTGCCACCTCAGAGACCATCTCGGCTTCATGCAAGAAACTGAGTGAATGTCTTACAATTGAGGTGAGTACTGGAGAATGACAAACTAAGCCTTGCCATTAGCACACAGAAATGCAACCTCACTTCATACACACCATCAGAAACACTAAGAAAAAACATTAAGTTTAGCATACCATCCCATCGCATATAGCAAAACAACGATGTTGTTGATGATGGAGATTACTTTATATTCATAAATTAATTCATAAATAATACATTTAGTGCTCACAAGCCAAAAACGGTTTGCCGAAATAAACAGAAATATTGTCAAGAAACTACCTGATTGGACAGAGAGGGGCATACCTCCCCACTCCCGTGAGCAAAAGCCTATTTTGTTAATTTTGTTGGCCATAAACTGAGGACAGTGTGGTCTAATGAGATAAGAAATCGATTCACATTATATCATGAACCATATACAGTCAACACTTCAGCCAAAATTTGATGTAAAGAATTTGCGATACAAATCCTGTATGTCTTCAGTGCTGTGGAACTCCGTTGGACCTGAGTAGCCTGTCTCTGGAGGGGGTAGCTGTGCTCAACATTCCCAGCATGCATGGCGGCTCCAACCTGTGGGGAGAGCCCAAGAAGGGGGAGAGCAAGGGCTTGATGAACCAGGAAATGCCTGAGGTTATTGTGGACCCTGAAGTCCTGAAAATGAGCTCACAAGGTACAGTGATGTAGTATCCCAACAACACCATCTCCACAGTCTCACGATTTCAATGGTCTGACACCAAATATTGTGCAGGTGCGGTGAGGTTTGTTCCTAGTAATAAAATATAACCCTTAAGATCAGGGCCGGTTTTAGCCTGCTATATTAGGGTGAGCTGGTAGAAATAATAGGGTTAGGGTTAGTGGGTTAGGGTTAGTTAGAGTAGGTAGCCCAGAGGTTAGAGAAGCAGATTAGCAGCCCGAAGGTATATGTACAGTATATCAGTCATATATCTATTTCTTTATTTCTTTTTATCTATCTATCTACAACATCAGCCTCCTGTTGCCCTTGGCTAAAAATCTAACAAATTCATCCCTGTCTAGGTATTTATTATTGATTTCTCATGGGCCAAGATCACCAAATGCCTCTTTCTTTCATGTAACATGGTGTGACGATAGGGGGTTAGGGCTTGTGACAGTGTGGAGAAGGAACTCATTACATTTTTTACATTTATGGCATTTAGCTTTTAAATTTAAATTTGTCTAAGTAAGTGAATCATCTATCCATCAGTCATCATAAGAAAAAGTAATCTATGCTAGGACCAGGGGCTATTGGCAGTCTCAATGGTAGAAGAAGGAAGAATTATTATACATTTTTAAATTTATAATATGCACATAGCCACCGCCGGCCTTGCTTAAGATGCTAACTTCTTTGTGAAAATAATATGAAAACATAGTTTTATTGGGAACAGCCAGACCCTCCATAGGTTATAAGACTTGAAGCAGGTTTTCATCTCAACAGCTGACAGCCATGTAGCCTCTTTGAGTTGCATGTTCAATATTCCCCATTTTCCATTACAGATCTCAGTGACCGGCGTATGGAGGTGGTTGGTCTAGAAGGAGCCATTGAGATGGGGCAGATATATACAGGACTCAAAAGTGCTGTCAGGCTAGCGAAAACCTCCCAGATCACAATCAGGTGAGTGTTGGCGACATGTAGGAACATGCACTGTCTCGTTCAGATATCATGCATATGCTAATGTGATCACTCCTGTAACACATTAGCGCCCTCTTAGCTTGACTGGCTATATTGACTGATGTATGTAACAGTCTGTTTTGACCATGAATTTCTTTTAGTTTTTCCACTTTACTCATTGTTTTCTCAATCGTTCTCCATGTCTTCAATGTTTCCTAATTCTCTCCCAATCTCAGGACTAAGAAAGCTTTACCAATGCAGATAGATGGAGAACCTTGGATGCAGCCGCCCTGTACAGTAAGTGCCAATAATCTGGACCGGCTATAGTATACTACCAATGTGCCGGCTATAGTATACTACCAATGTGCTACCAGTCTTTGATAGTCAGTAGATTGTACAAGTGGTTAAACATGGCAATGATGGGGACATATCAACTGAACATTGCTATTGTTATTCAT
The DNA here is from genome assembly GCF_951799395.1 of Argentina silus. Classification (NCBI taxonomy): domain Eukaryota; kingdom Metazoa; phylum Chordata; class Actinopteri; order Argentiniformes; family Argentinidae; genus Argentina; species Argentina silus. The sequence continues at coordinate 8,916,833 of NC_139662.1, forward strand.
AAGAGAAGGTCTTGCTGTTCTCAAAGACCCTGGGGCTAGAAGCAACATGTACGCAGAGATTGTGTTTTAAACTGCTTACTCCACTCTGCATCACGGTCATTTGAGTAAACCAATATTTCCCTCCTCAGATTCACATCACACACAAGAATCAAGCCAGAATGCTGATGGCTCCCCCGACCAGATCATCCAGCTTCTTCAACTACAAGTAGTGCCCTCTCGCTACAAACAGTAACATGGATGACTAGCATGCACTTGCTTATTGTACATTTGTTCAAGGACTGAAGCAGTTTGTGAAATCTGTTTGTATGTGTATATTTTAGAGAACTATGTGACACTAACCAAAGTATATATTGTAAAGGCTTTATGACACTTGTCATAATGTAATATAAACCCTTCAAGGCCTATAGATGCATTACAAATCATATATAAGCGCATGGCATGGTTTATGTAGTATTCATTAAGCCTTTATTAGATATACTTTGTTTAAGTGTGACTGGAAAATGTTGACCAAAATTTCAGAAAATTCAATGCATCTTGTTTGTTCTGCCTCAATGTAAGATAATATAATGGAAACCTTGCCATCTACAAGTCTGTAGGATAGCCAAATGTATGCCTCTTGACATCAAGCTGAGAGCTTTCTGTGGATTTGATGTGCCTTTTGCCTATTTGATCTGCAGTCTTCATCTTATAGAGGAATTAAAGAATACTTGTAGAGGATTAATATAATAATTGTAGCATTGTTAAAGCTGTGACTTAGCTTTGCAGTGCTAGGTTGTGCAGTCAAGGATCCAGATAAGTTGTATTCCTGTTGATACAGTTGGAACCAGTAAATCAAAATATGGCATAAATCCTTGAATGAGCTTTGTATTTGAACTGCATGTCTCCTTATCATTATCTAATTTTAGATGGATTATAGTTTTCTGTTGGGATTGTGGGGAGGTGCCTGGAAAATATTGTGGCCAATTAATGCATACTCAAGAATTGACGTAAAATGTATTTATGCACTCGTGTGCGCGCGCGTGTGTGTGTGTGTGTGTGTGTGTGTGTGTGTGTGTGTGTGTGTGTGTGTGTGTGTGTGTGTGTGTGTGTGTGTGTGTGTGTGTGTGTGTGTGTGTGTGTGTGTAAGCAGAGGAACTGCTGTATTGTCCTAGGTTCATTTCGTTGTTTTAAGAAGAACTAATACAAGTTCGAAGATTTAATAGGCTATAGTGACAGTTTGGCTTTTAAACTAATTGTTTACTTCTAATAATTTACCTTCGTTTGAAAAGTATCCATTTTCCTTTGCTTTGTATAGCCATAATGTCAAAAAAATCATGAGAATGTAAATGATATTTCTAAACTGTGTTGTAGAGATTTTAATAAACCCTCAAGACTTCATCTAGTGCTTTTTGTATTTAATTCCCAGTTTTACAATACATGACTGACATGTTTTTGATCACCAGGGAGCGCCACTTGTTCAAGTCTTTGCCATACGTGTGTACTTCAGTGGTCTTTGCAGACATTGGGGAAGCACCCTTTTCCTACCACATTAATATCTTTTGTTGTTATCCAATTGATCGAAGTGTCCCCTGCGCATATCGCTGTGATTTGATACAGTTAATAAATTGTTCTTTTACAGATGTTAAGGCACATAAAACCACTGGTTGCCATTTTCACCAAATGTTGAAGCGTGCATTGCAGGCCCCGCCTCCAAGTCGTCCACACTCCGAAGTTGAATTGAAGTCGACCGCACGCATCCCGGACAAGCATCATTGTGAGTAGGGGCATTACGGCAGGCACTTTGCTGAAGGGAGAGCGATATTTTGAACATTACACTCAAAGATTCTTGTTTATCTTTGTTATTCCTTGGAGCGCACATGATATGAAGAATATGACGTTCCGAAGGCTTAAAAAAGTCAATTCCAACGATCCAGCCTCATGCCAGGATAGTGGTGAAATTTACTTTCCGTCTTCCAAATCAGACAGTTGTAAAAGTATGGATTTACCATCTAATTCGTCGGAGGTTTATAATTACAAGACTTTGGCTTACTCTGGTGGAACGTTGCCCAGGAACTTCAAAAGAGTAAGTATTTTATCCAGTAGCCTTTAAAATGCCAGCATAATGATTGTAATATCTACAGCACTTGTGCCCATTTAATTTAATTACGCCCCCAGGTTACTAAATTACCCTTTATATTGCGCACAAAATAGGGACGATTGACTAGTGGAAGTTGGAGTGCAAAGTTAAAGTTATGCTTCATCCTGGCTTGTCACACGCACACATATTGAACGTATAAATTGGGCCATATTGTCTGGCGTTCATTAGGAGTGGAGACAATGATCTTTGAGGACAGATTGGTTTTAATTAGAAGCAGCGGGGTGAATATTTTCATGACAGGTTTATTGTTGTAGCCTGCCGGTCTGTTTTTCGCACGAAGGGCCAATATGATTTTGAAATGTGATTCTTCCTCTCACATCGTTTGTTACCTGGTGGGTTTTTTTTACGTCAACTGCAAAACGGGAAATTAAAATCATCCTGTTCGGGTAATTGTATAACGCAATAGCCTATGCCAGAAGTCGCTTGGAATTCTTTATAAAGCCATCTGACTTTACAGTAATATCACAGTTAAATTTAATTTGTATATTGTACCATTGAAAGAAGGATCTTATATTGAGAAAAAAACACAAATGGTCTGCACTGGTCACTTGTCACACAGGTTGCCTGACCGTCAGCTAAAGACCACCCACACTGTGCTGGTCCAAGAGTGCCTTCCATTCCTGATACAGGGTCGTTTTTATTACTTGACAATATTCTCCTTGTATTGTCAATAGAGGCTGCAAGGTGTGCATGTGTAAGTGGATCCAAAACAGATTGTCCAGTGTGTTTGGCACAACAGTATTGGATGTCCCCTCTGTAGTGTTACTGTACTGAGGGACAGACAAAGAGTATTGCGCAGCCCTCATCTCTATGTCTCCCACAATCAGCCGAAGCACATGGCCACAACAGGGCATTGTGCCTTGGATCCAGCCCAGTCCAGCCACCCCCATGGGTCTCTCAGGGTATTTGGGAATAAATGAAGTCATTGAGAGGGGCCTGGGACAATTCTGTAAGTGTTGGAAAATAAAGAAAGCAACATTTTACTGCCCTGGGAGGCTGTGACACAAAGTGCCCTTTCATAGGAGCCACACTTAAGATCATTGAGGTAGAACAGAGGTGAATTGATTGTCGTTAGTAACGGTAAGGTAAGAGATGTAACGTAAGTCAAGAGATACTTTTAGCTTACACGAAGTAAGTGGAGGTTGGGTGGGTGGGTCCCCCAATTGGCTCAGGTTTTCCCTGAATGCAATGATTGTGTGGCAGGATGGGCTGTGCTCCACACACAAGTCTTGTTAGTCTACAGAGTATATAACCTGTACAAACTGAGAGATGTTTTAAGATCCTTATCAGAAAATAGGAGACATTCACTGTTTGATGTATCAGCAGTCTGAGCATCACAAGCCAGTGGACTCGGGATATAGAGTAGAGCTAAATATAGAATCCCAAACCTCTCCTCTGACACAGCCACAGTAAAAGGGTAAACAGAAAGCAGCCAGACACGCATTTCTGGTTATAGCCGTAATGTTTTTTTACCCGTGTTTTGGCTCAGTAGCCAGAAAACATAAACATACATACGACACACACGCTTCTAGAAGGACTTGAAAGGCAAGGACGCACGTGAATGGCGTAGACGTCCCCCACAAACCTGGCCAATAGATTTGGAAATTCCCCTTACGTACACTGTGGCGGCTGTATGATACCACAAAAGTTTCCTCTCGTTGTGTTTTTAATGTCAATTTTCTTTTCTTATCACAGGGTGGTGGGCTGCAAAAGTGGAAGCCCCTCACACAGTCACCAGAACCAGAAAGGTACGTGTCTCTTTCTGAAACCAGTCGCCTTCTCACTCCATATACTGACGACAATAGGCTTCTCTCAGATACAGTCAAAAAATTAAGTTTACCTTTTCATTCACAACAGACCCAAATGATGCATGGGGAAACACAATTACAGTCGGTTGCTTTCAGAGTAGCCTAATTTGAGTAATTCTGCACTGGGTTCGGCTTTCAGCCGAATTTAATGAAGTGAGTTAAAGATATTCAGCAGTACAATGACCTTTTATATTGTAGTCAGGCATTACTATTTATGATATTCTAATGTGTCATGAATTTTTATGTCATCTCTTTTTGTAATGGATGCTGTTACGACCTAAGCACAACAGCAGTCTTTGAGCAGTCCGACTTTTGTACACTTGCCATTTGTCATGATGTAAAGAGATGTCTGAAATGAAAAGAGTGCCTCTCAAATTTCTGTCAACAGAAATATCTTGTCATGTAATTTAGATAAGACCCTGCAAATAGAAGTTTGTACTGTGTGCAGTTGACTTCCTGTTGACCACAGCTAGACATTGGATTGTTTGTATGCCATTTCACATCCTTAGTTTCTACTGCTAGTTTGTTTTGCCACCAAGTGCTCACCACCACTGATGAATGCTGTGGTTGTTCTTACCTTCTTATTTCCTGTGGTTTTGCATGTAACCTTATGATATAAGATATTTATTATAAATTCAGCTTAACCTTGAGTAAATGACAGATCCTAGATACCATGATGTCCATGGATTTTATGCAGAGAAAACAAATGACAGAGCTGATAACCCTGAAAGGTTTTTATCGCAGGCAGAGAGATTATTTAAGACCTTTCTATGAAACTGTGACATTTTAATCACATAGCAGGCAATGTTCAGTAAGGAACCCACACAGGCTGTAGAGAAGGGATAGAGAAGGAGTCATGGTGGTGATGTCTCAAGGGTGTATCAAGGAAAAGAATTAATATCCAATTGACTCAATCTTATCCCCCATTTTCTGTTCCAGGAAGGTGGTTGTCCTGGAGAAGAAGGAGGAGGAGACATTTGGCTTTGAGATCCAGGTAAGAGGATTAGTGGGCGGGGGGGGATTTGTGGATCTCTGAGTGTCATTTAACAGGATTTCCCTGGTTCCTCGCGTTCACATCAATGCAGATTAGATGAAGTACTCCAACCATGCGATATGATTTTCACCACATAAATCCCATATGATTTAGAGAGTGTGTGCATGTGCTGAAGGTGTTACAGTGCCCTGCGTAAGTAATGGGACAGTGAAGCATTTTTTCTTCTACTCAAACCTTTGGAGCATAGGACCAAAATAACTGTCCCATTATTTATGCCGGGCCCTGTATTTGTCAAGTAAATACTCTGAGAAGAAATATGTGTCTCATGACTTCTCGCAGACAAGAGGCGGTTTTCTCTTGGTCTTTATTAAAAGCATTGTGTTTTTTGTTTTTTTTGTTAAATCTTCTCACACGCCTACCGTGTAAGACCTGCTCTACTCACAGCCTTCCAGGCCATTCTTGGGCACTCAGACTGATGCACATCTGCCCTCTTTATCTCACAACTCCCTCCTCTGTCTCCCTACAGCACTCACTTCACAATGAATCACTTATGAGCCTAATCTCTGCAGAGGAGACAAGCCAATGATAGGACCGTAAAATGGATCATTACCATACAGCAGGTTCACAACACTGCCTTGTTTTGTTTACTAGTAGGCCAGATAGATGGTTCTATTTAGGGTTGAATGAAGCGAGGTCCCCTCCTTTCCTGCCTGGCCCTGTCCTGGAGGAGGTGGGGGTCACGCCACAGTTTTGACAGTCCACTGACGGATGGCTCTAGAATCCTGTGCTCTCTCCATGTCGCTGGATATCGCCAGTGTTCTTATTGCTTTAGCAGTGCTAAAGGGGATCATGGCAGTATCAACTATGTAAATCCAATGGGATTTGCATCTGCAGAATCATTTGCATGCTGTGCTTCTCTGTCAGGCCTCTGACGGGAAACCCATGTTGAGAAAGTAGAAATACAGACACAGTCTGAATGTATTTTTAGATTGATAGACAAGAAGACATCAACGCTCTGGATTGAAAAAATTGTATATAGACAAACCATGAGAGAGAACATCAGTTAGCCTAATGGTCCTTTCTGCTTCATTTGACGTTTTCCCACCTGAGTGATTGGTCTTTGACACGATGAGCAGACTGTGTATATGATTACCCAGGATGTGTCACTGTGTCACAGTCTTAGTCTCAGTTTCAGGGAAAGCCCTAAATCATGGCAGGCCACTTTCACATTGCTGTACCTTCAGGGTACCTCCTACACAACCATGGAATGTTGACCTAATGTAACATTTGCTTGACAAGGGGAAGTCTAGCTGTGAGCCTTGTGACACAGAGGAACTGTCCTGTGTGAAAACAAGGGAGAAAGATGCTGATGGCTATTAAGTGAGGGAAATGTGTATGTGTGTCTGCATTTACTTCGTCTGTTTCATTCTCAATACGTTTACCTCTCTGCAGTTAGACGACATCTCAGATGATAGAACAGGACACCGTAATCCATAACAGAGAATTTGTCATACTGTTCCTTTAACCAAATGAGTTGATAGAGAGCCAGGATTCTGAACATGATGACACTGCTTTTAACATTTGTTTTATGATAGGCGTTGATAGTGAGTTTTATCTGTTTCTTGATGAACCGAGCAGACACATGCGATACAAGTCTCCTGTTTTGCATGTTAACACGCTGATGTTATCTCGCTTCCTTCTTCCTCTTCATTTGAGGTTCTTGTCTGCCTTATATATAGTAGTACAGCATTCTCAGCCAATGTTATCTGTTGTACAGCACAGAGACTGTCTGACAAGGCCCCATGAGTCGCACTGCACAGTCCTTCAAATGCAGACTTGAATCACTGGGTTGTTGTGTACATGGTTCAATTTCACAAATATTCACCAAAGGAGTGTGAAAGAGTCGCCCTAGGCCCATAGTCTGGGAATTGTGTGCAAAGTTTCAAATGCCTCTCTGTCTCTGTAACAAGGTCACACGCCTCTATTGTAGGCATCAGGACTTAATACTCCTAACATTTATAAGGGGAAATTACTGTTTGGTTTTGAAAATGATGCAATATTTCTGATAATTGTTCACAGTTATGGACCGATGTGAAGGATATTTTTTTATTCAGGTGATTCTTAGGAATATTGTACTCTGCTATGAAAAGTTGATAGCAAAAATGAATATATATGCTGATCATCCGTGGTCTCTTGCAGACGTATGGCCTGCACCACCAGGACCAGAACTCAGTGGAGATGTGCACGTTTGTGTGCAAAGTCCATGATGACAGCCCTGCCCAACAAGCCGGACTCAAAGTTGGTAAGTGAAAAAAGCCTGTTAATTTGGGACTTCTGTTTATTTTTTCCTCCTCCTTTAACAGCATTGGACACCGAAATAACCTGACTCCATTAAGAATAGATATGGGGAAGTCAGAATGACAGGTGGTTTTGGGGCAGCCACACCCCTTTCTTGTTTGCTAGCCCGGAGGCTGGTAGTCCCTGAGTACACAAAGGCACAAATGAGTTTCAGTCTGCTGTTTAGGGAAGTACAAATATGACGGTGTACCTATACTCATTTTCCAGTCAACAAACAAAGGGAAAGACTATATCAACAACACACATGCGTCAACTCCCATCCGAATATAGTAACATCAGTCAAACACCACTACGATGACTTGACCATGTCTATTTTAATCTTAATTATATTTTTGTATTTCAAACATGGCTCCATTTCCTTTTTATTCTGAGACCTTTTTTACTCAATAGTCACAGACTGAACCCTTGCAAATTGACTCACTGCGCCTCTGCCTGATGAACAACCAGTCAGCGTTAAATAGCATCACCCCCTGTCCATTTTTATAATAATAAATAATAATGGGGAAGTCAGTAGAGCAGCTACGTGTTCTCATATAGGCCGATTTCATTTCAAGAAACTTGATACATGGGTATGCCAGGGTATGGAAGAGCAAGAGGCCTCCTCCTATTTACACCGAACCTGCATGCGTCAGTTCAGTTTCACTTCCTACATTCCCTACATGCTTTGTTTATTGTTCCCTGTGTCTTCCTCTGAAGCGTAGGCCTATGACTTCATCATACTAGGGAGAGAAGGCGTAGGTTCTTGAAAAGGGAATATCCATTGTGTTCCAGCCTCAGAAAAAGCAACACAGGGTGTGAAGCAGGCAGGAGCAGATGTCACAAACCAAAGCAAACATGAATCTTGAGAGAGCGGAATACTAACAAAAATAGATGGCGTAGTCTCGCTTGCCAGGTTTAGACATATAAGACAATAGCTAGAGTAACAAATATGTGTTTGTTTGTTTTTTCAGCCGTCCCAGATTGGGCACAGTCTAAGCAGCAGCGTGTGTCTGCCTGGTGCCCTGTATGCCATGGCCACACAGGGTTTTAAGCGTGTTTCTCACATATGGGCTTGAAGAACCAAGCGCTTCCGATTCCCCAATAAACCACAGACGCTCCAGTGATCAATCCTGACCACAGCCTTGATAAAGCCACTGTGGAATGAACCGGGTCTGGTAGCGTTTTGTTAGCATGCATGTTTTTTGTGTGCGCAGGAGACACCATCGCAAGTGTGAACGAGGCCGCCGTGGAAGGATTCAAACACAAGGAGATTGTCCAGCTTATCAGGGCCTCTGGGAACAGCATTAGGTAAGCAGATTCCACCGCAGCAGCATTACACTGGGTGAGGGGTTTGGACCGGGTTGTGGCTGTTTGGTAAATGTTTTTAAACATAGAGAATAGTGTTCTTTGGTTTTAACGCTTAAATTTCTGTTTAATCGGATGTCACCGTTTCACATTTCTATGATTTAATGTTTAGCTGCTGTTTCGTGGGGTGTGATCTTCCTGCTTACTATAGTGCCCATGTGAGAGATATCATACTTTTTTTTTTTGTGTTTCTCTAAACTTGTACATTATTCCCCCAAATCAATCTGTAACGTTTTCCAGTAAGACCCTACTGGCTAAACAATGTTGCTGTCCGAAGTATAAAGTCATCACAAATTGATAAATGAGTCAATGTGTTTAGACTAAGTACACTCATTATTGGCTTACTTTGAACTCTTATCTGTTGTATATATTGACTCAGATATATATAGGTGGTGAAATGTGATACCTTTTAAAACGTTACAGAATTGACGTGCCGAGTACGTAGTGAGATGGTTCATACCATCACCGAAGTCGGTCACTCAGAAGCAAGCCGTTGCACTACTTAAAATCGTGCAGAATTAACTTCTTCATGTGCAGCGTTTTTAATTGAAACCACACTCTGTTTCTCTCCTCCTCTTCTTGTAAAAGATAAAAGGCCTATTAGAATGAGGCCCCATTTATAAACTTCGAAGGCAACTGCACAAGCAGTGAAGTTAACCACATGAAAGGCCTAGTACATGCTTTTTCTTCGCTACAGACTTCATCAAATTATTCCCACCGCTAGTGATCATAAACTGAACTATTAACTGAGAGAGGTATCAGCCCCGTTAAAAACAACAAACCCCTCACGTGTGTGCCAGTTGCCACAGTAGAGAGTCTAACTGGAAATGTGATATGTTCTTAAGCTTTCCCTCTCCTTGTAAATGGTGGAGCCCAGACTCAAACATGTTGGGGTCTCATAATACCAGAGTCTTTACATGGGGACTGTCGATTCCTCAGTTCTCTTAATTGGCCCTAGACTAGTGTGCTGTGCTGTATATCCTTGCTCGTATGGTTCTTGGGCCTTCCTGTGTCTGCATTAACAACATTAACAACTCTCTCTCTCTCTCTCTGTCCCTTCTCTAGGCTGGAGACGGTTTACAGTGACTCCATTCGAAAAGCAGAACTCGATGCCCGACTTCAGTATCTAAAGGTGAGCCTCTCTCCCTCTTCCTTCCATAGCAGACCTATGGTTCCTCTTCTACACTTCAACAGAAGTCAGTTGTCTTTTAGGCTATCTCAGTGGGTCAGTCCCCCCCCTAGCCAGAAGACGGAGAACTCTCCCACCATGCAGCATACTAGATTTAGACCAATCCCCTTCCCACCTGTTTCCCTCTACCCCACCTGTTCCCTGACTAGCGGCTGCACTCTCCAGCATGCGTACAGAGCAGACATGGCAACATTCTTTGACCCGGCTATTAAAAAGACAGAGTTTAGTGTTGTGTGTCTGTGTGTGTGCAGTGAGGTCATTTTGCGTAACAGCCATTGCTCTCAAGCTCTCACAATAGGGTTATACGCTGCAGCCATCACTGCTTAATGCCACACACATATTATTGCCATGGCAATCTCTATTTTCCTGGTTTTGGTCCTGCAAACCCTTTAAAACTGTCAATTTCAAGAACGTTGTGCACTGTATTGTGTCTATAATTGTGTTTAAGGCTTATTGGCAGTATTTTTTTTATACAGGTTATGGAAAAACTTCTAATATCACATTTATTTCTCTTAACAGCAAACCCTCCATGAGAAATGGGATGAGTACAGATCACTAATGATGCAGGAGCAGAGGCTGGTTCATGGTAAGTCATTCATGCACATTGTACACAATCTCATGTAAATGTACGTGCTTCCATTAGATTAAAGGGAGAGCATGCTCAACCAGTGACAGCCATTCTGACACTCTTCCCCTTGCGTCCTGTAGGCATTGTGATGAGCGACGCTGCCATATACGAGTCCCTGGAGTCGGCGGGGATATACGGTAGTCTGGGGGCTCCCAGCCCGGCCGCCCTGAGAGCCCTCCGTTGCACTGGAAGCACCACCAGCAGCGCCAGCCATCTGAGCACCGCCACGGAGGACGACCCGCTCTACCAGACCTGTCTGTACCAGGGCGACCGCCACAACGACTCTGACCACACCAACAACACAGACAAGCAGCAGCAGCAGCAGCAGCCTCCTCCTCCACAGAGACAGCAGCGCTTGATCCGGCCCGCCAGCGAGCTCTTCACCACAGCTAAGACCCACCTGACCCGTAGCGCCAGCACACGCAGCTACCTGAGGTCCAACAACAACTCGTCGTCAGCGCCGGGGGAGAAGCAGGGAGGTTTCAACTCCCTACAGAGGAAACCCAAACAGAAGAGCTTCAGGCACCGCCTCCTCAAGTTCATACCTGGGTTGAACCGAGCCTTAGAAGAGGAGGAGAGCAAGCTCTGAGAGGCCAACTGGGCCCCGACACCCAAAGTGACTCTGACCCAAAGACTTTAATTGTTTCTGACTGTCAAACTAACACCCAAGATTACAAACAGCACCAAAGAGTAAAGAGAACGAGACCAAAATGTAACATTCTGTTCAGGCATGGATCTTTTTCTGTTCAGATGACTAGACATTGACCCAGCAGAACATCAGACCAAATGGTTCTGCTTGTTCTACAGCACACTTCAATTTATCTGAAAGGATTTGATACCTGTATATACTGTACCTTGGTTACTGTTTCTATAATGTTTATAAGTTATTTATTTATTTTTGACTTGTGTACAAAATGAAGGAATATACTGGTTTTGTTTTGTTCATTTTGTTTTCTCTTGACCGTTCAAAATAAATGCCCCTTTTTTGAGAATATCACATAAAACATAATTTTGTAGGAGACACATTTGTTATCGTTGTTTTGTACTTTTGTACACATTTGTTAAGGCCGTTTAGAAAAATTCAGATTGATCCTGTGTTGTCTTGCCAAAGATATCCAAAAATAAATATGTGGCAATTGTTTTTTTCTTGCTAGTTTGTTTATTTACTATTGGTAAGAATTATGGCTTTGTCTTCTGGAATACATTGTGACTGATTGTCTCAACCACAGCTGCTTTTCCGAAATTGTGGCTGACCTGAAAACACCTTAAAGGGTTGGTTCAGGATTTTTCAATGTATAGTCAGATGGTTTGTTACCTTGAAAGTAATCTAGCAGCACCCGTGGTTCAGTTGAACCATGGATTAAAGTTTCTCCTGGCCCATAGATAACTTTTTAAGGTAAGGAACCATCTGACTATAAATCGAATACAACACAAGTCAATACAAAAACCAACAGATTTTTTTTATTCAAAACCATGACAGAATTATATACACAGTAGAGTGTCTCACAGTCCTTCAACTACAGTGCAACGGTGTCAATTTGTATGTGTATTCTTAGTATCAGTCTCCTTTATGCGCTTTCCTAACCCTTAGTCCTTCAGAAAAATGTTATCGCCTCTAGGGTTGGGATGAGGATTGTGGATAAAGTGGGGAGGGAAGGAGGGGGGGCAGTTGGTGGTGAAACATTCCCCTGATTCTAAAGCTGTGATTGTTAGATCGGCATCCAGAATGGAGGCCGTTGTATTTGGTGTGACACAGTTTGTTGTTGGGAAGAACGCCGTGGAATGTGTGGAGAAAGGAATGACCCGGCATTCCGAAAACCTGGCTACCTCCTTTCAGTCCTTGCGGGCAAATACTGAACCCTCCGGCTCCACGCTCCCACATTCCTATGGTGGGCTCAGATGGCCGAGGGGGTGCAGGGGGGTGTGAGGGGGGCAGGCGGGGGGCCTTGGTGCTTTCATTCCGGAGGCACAGCTGACCCGTGAGGTCATGGTGGTCACTCTCTCCTCTTTCTTTTGGTGTCCTGATCCCCTTTTGTCCACTGCCACTCATTCACAGTTGCGTCAAGAGTGCTGTGTAGAGGGTGAGAGATGGCATTTATTTAGCCATGTGTCAGAGCTGGACTCACTTCACGCTCTCTCTCTCTCTCTCTCTCTTCTGAGTAGGAGGAGGGGTGTAATGAAAGCCGACGTAAGGGATTATTAAGCAAGTTAGTGGCGCTTAAATGTGTTTGAGAGCGAATGGGCCTTTCACAAAGTGTGAATGCATAACGAGCAGGGAATCGGGCAGGCCAGTGATGGCCCCAAACAGGATGTGTGAATGGGGCATTTAAGGAAAGGCCAAAACAAAGAGAATGCAGTTGGCACTGGGCAATTCGCACAGTGGAAGGTTAGACTGGGGGGCTGGTCAGAGGGCGAACTGTTAATGTTTGCACGTCACCCCACTGTTAATACACTGCTGCTTGTTTACAGCCCAAGTGCTGTATTTGTTGTTTGTGCACCGGGGGGCTGGATGGTCAGATAGCTGTATAATAGGCCAGTGTTCAATCTTCGCATGAACCACAAGAAGAAGTGGCCACGTCTACTACAGAGCTGTTTGTGTGTGTGTGTGTTTAATTTACCAGTTATGGGACAGGGTCACAACTCTTATATGATCACTGATCATTGAACAGCTCTGGCTTGCACAGTCAGTTTGATTAAATACCATTGTCAAGAATGCATCTTTAAATCTACCCACAAACAATCATCTCCATGGATGTGTTACTCGAATATATCTTAGTACATAGTTAAGATGAAAGTAAATAGGAATATGAGCGGTAGACCTTTTCTAATTCTTAGCTGATGTATGCAGAACGTATGGTAACCTTGAATAAACCCTAAACTTGTTGACTGATAGAGATCTGATATCTTCCCCTCCAACATCAATGACTCACTGTGTTGCTGTTGTCCTGGTGACTCAATTTCTCAGTTCTGTAATAACAACAGGCTTGTTTTGAACCTTGGTAAATTGTCTTCTGATATCTAAGGGTTCATGTTGTCAAGTAGCGACCAAAGCTGTTCTTTCTATTTGTATGCATTTACATGGCCATGCTACGCCCAGACCATGGTTGGAATTACAGGCGGGCTCATGGCCATCCCATAAGAATTGACATTTCAATGTGGGCATCCCCAAAATGTCTCAATCATCTGAGTTGCCCCTCCTCCCTCCAAGATTAGTTGGACCCCCTCAACCCCCGACGAATGAGTAAACTAGAGCGACAAAACCATTACAATGAGGTTGTGCGTGCCACCGTTGCTGTCATAGAGTGTTGAAACAAAATGTGTCTGCATATTGCATTTCCCCATTCGGACCCAACAGCACCCAGAGGACCAAGACAGATGCCATGTCCTTGATGAAATATGTACTTAAGAACTTTTGAACAGGAAGTGGCTGAGACTCTATGACAGTTGAGCCCCTATGGTGATGCTGCTCACACCAGTATCTCTCAGGCCTCACTAGTGGTGAGTGTCACGCTATTCTGAGAAGAACCGTTCACACTGAAATGGACAAATGGATGCACTCGTTGCGTTAAAAAATTGGCAGCTGCTTCCTATTTGCTAGTTTACAATGAGGAAAACACCAGGGTGGTCTACTCTTGGGATGTCATGGCTCGGTGGAATTCCTTTTGTTGACAAAGCATACAGTGTCAATAACACTAATAGAGGTCAAGGCAGATGTCAAATCCAACTCCTCTAATGTCAAATAGCCTTTCTAACCCAAAAAGTCTCAGACGGTTTAGTGTAGGTGGCTGTCATGGCATTTCAGAGCTTCCACGTTTCTTTGTGTGTTCTGAGGATACAGAGGTAAGATGTGTGGGTTTCTTTGGTATACAGGATGTGGGTGACTATTGTGCAGGAGATACAACACAGACGGCTGAGTTGAGCAAAAAAAAAAAGAAGT
>NC_139662.1:8933727-9131227 GCF_951799395.1 Argentina silus
TTGTTACTCAAGTCTTCACCAGCTCTTAGAGGCACTGCTTTGTCCCACAATAACACTTCTCTCGCAGAGAAGAGGGGTGCCTGACCCCTATGGAGATCTGAGAAAGGGTTGGCTAAGTTTCAGCTCCTTCTCAAAGAGCACGTCTCTGCTCATTTCGAAGGCAGAAGAAAGGAAGCAGCGACAGTAACCATTTCCTGTCTCCAAAGAGAGGAAGTGTTAGGGTTCAGGCTGTTCTGGACTTCAGAAAAAAAGAATACATTCATGTACATAGCACACACAACAGTGTACTGTCCTAAGCCCTCAACTTTTCTGACCTAAAGTAAATAAGTACAGAGTATGGAAACACGAGGGTCTTGCTGTGGGTTAGGAACAGCTTGTGTGCTAGCCTACAGCCTGGCCTGCTACAATGTTTGTCCATGAGGAGAGAGGATGTTGACTCACTAGGGTTTTCCAAGAGCCAGCTCCCGGAAAGCAGCACAAGGATGGAGCCCAAAGATACTGTACTGTGTTCCCAGACATTTATTGTGCTTGCATTGCAGCAGGAGTTCTGCATACCGGGTTTCCAAGAATCCAAGTCATTGTCTTCCGGGCCAGGCAAAAGCTGTGTGATTGATTTGAATGATTTGAGTGTATGATTTGAATGTGAAACAGATAACAGTCACACATTGTTCCATGACAGTATATTCTGGTTATGATGCAACTCTTGGTGATATAAAGTTTACATGAAACAAAATTATGAAATTATAATTTGAGGTGGCTGTTGATGAATGTGCAAAAGAAACACACAGACAACAATCATTATTGGCAGGGATATGATCGACTAGTCGAGTAATCCATAGAACTTGCACAGATTCTGTGATCCAATAATGTATCGATCCAAATCTATCAACAGCTGTTGTCAACACTAGTTCGCATAGTCATCTCTCCAAAAATGTGATATAGAGAGATTGTCATGAATGTGTAACAGTGTAGAGAATAAAAAATAATCAACATTGGTATGTAATGCTATTACCGAACAGAATATTGTGGTTCATCAATGGGCTACAACAAGCTCTTGAGAGCCACCCTCATAGTCCCACTCACCCCTCTACGATAGACAGCCCAGTTACCACTATCCAGGTAAAGGAGCTAACTGAGTCTGTGAGGATGAGATACTTTAAGAGAATCACTGATCTCAGGAGTGGCGGTTGACTGACAGGATAATGACGACAATGAAAGTGGAAGACCCAAGACAGACTGATGCAATGGATGAAGTTAGAGTGACTGTCTGGTGTGTGGTTTCTGCACTTGCGTTACAGTTTTGTTTTCCCTGTTTCAGATCCTATGATGGCTGGCGGTGATCTCCGAGAAAGTGTGACAGTTTGTCATCTCATAACCTCAACTCATTCAGCTCTGCCCTGTTGTTAGAAGTGACCAGTTTATATTCATTAGTACTTTCTACATATTCTTATCTGCCTTCCCCTTTACATGATGCCCTGATCAGCAATTTTATAAGTGGTGGTATCAAGCAGATTTTTTCCCCAACGTGGAACATTGTTAAGGGTCTGTGTTATTTCTCTGATCCACATGTCATTTTATGTTTTTGGATTTAACATAAAAACAGATGGTAACCGTACTGTGTGCTCACAAAAGGCTGGGAATGCAATGTGTTTTGAACAGAGACCAAGCATATGCACAACAGGGGGAGCTTCTCACTTGAAGATTATTCTAGATTATTCTAATCCACATCAAACTTAATTTCCTGTATGATTGATATGGATTGTAAACTTTTATGATGTCATGGGACTTTACCTGCGTCACCGTTGCTCAAATCAATAACACTACCAGAGATTAGATAAGTCTGAGCACAATTCTCTCTTGGAAGTCCCCATCTGTTCAACCTCTGGGCCTTTTAAAGATGAATAGGACGATGACCTTGAGCAGGTCCAGGAAACTTTGAGACAATAACATCGCTATTTCATCCATGAGCTGCATCTGGAACTGCCACAAGAGGAAATTCAAAGAAGAGAAACGCAACAGGAGAAAAGTAAGACAGGCAACAGGCAGCACATGTGTGAGTCAGTGTGATGGCTATTGTCCCAGCCTTGGAGAGAAATCAAAACAAAAGCATGCCACTGGCCCGCCACGGCAAGGCCTGACGGCGTATAGGGGCTGTTGGAGGTGTTCCACAGCCTCCCCTTTTCCTGGCTCTGCCGAGTGTTTTGGGCCTCTCGTAACACTTCCTGACTCTTTTCCTGTGGGACCCTGGGAAAAAGGCCAGCAAACACTCCCCACCCTGGTCCACACCTCTGCTCAGGGACGGCAGCAGCCAGCCAGCCGTCCGCCACAGCGACCTCACCAGTTATTGACGAAAACCACAGAGCAACTAGTGTCCAGAGGCTTAGGTGTTTCTTGATGATGATGTTTTCTGAAGAAGTTTCTGTAAGTTGTGTTTCCTGATCTGATTGGCCCCTCAGACCTGGCTCTGTGGTGGAATTGTCCTTCTTGTGCAGTATGCAGACCTTGGAAATCAACAGTTCTGATTGGAGAAATCATAGATAGTTTCTGTATAGAGGTTTGGTTCTTTTTCACTATACACACACATCCTCTGTTCCCTTCAACGTTAACTGTATTACCTTTATTATTTTTTCTATTCTAGAAACGTAATCATGTCAAATTGATTAGTGGATTTCATTTGGCCCCTAATGAAAAACACATGACTCTGTAGCCCACTATTTTGTGACTATTCTATACGTTTTGATCAATTCAAGCAGTTCTTAGCATGACAAAACTTCGAAATCCAAAACGTGATATTGTCATTATTCCACTGAATTCAGGAACTTCTTTGCATCTCTTGTATGCGTCTGCGTATTGCAACCAATAGCCAACTACCACAATGATGACGTCAGTCGATCTGGACCTCGGTAAGAAACCACTTTTGGAACTCTCACATGTCCACATAAGCCCAGTTGTGTGACCTAGGCTGTGTGGGCAGTGGATGGGGAAGAATGTTTGAGTGGGAGTACTCAATAGAGGCATTCTCGTAGTCACAACCAACAGAACAATGACAGAAAAGACGTTTTGTATCTGAATGCAACAAAAGCCAAACTTGAAGACAGAGGACATTATATTTCAGATGTAATGGGGAGAAATATCTACAATGAACACAGTATTCAGCTGACATTTGCATAATCTTGATCAGTGTATTGTCAGTAGACAGTAAAGTTGTATGTATTGTTCACTCTATGCTACTAGCAACAGGGTTGAGTCTGTGTTAGGTTTGGTAAACCTATAGGAATTATTCTCTCTTTTAAAGTCCTATAACTTTGTTGAAACAGATCTGACTTATGCAATATCTGACCAATGGTCTTGTGAGAGTGATGGGCTCAGATGAGTTCTTGAATGCCTCAAAAATGCTACATGAAGTGACAGAATATATTTCAGAAAATGTGTCATCATCATCAATTGTGCTCTCATACTGCCCTCCAGTGGCGTATCTGCTCATAAACACAAAGCGATGTAGGCGCCCTGTCGTATACAATCTCATTGGGGTTGTTCAAGGTTTGCAATAAAGAGGTGGAACTGTTGAAGTGTTAAACGGCAGAGATTAAATCATAGGTCTGAATCATTTTTCAGTCAGATCTGAAATACATCTGTCTGTTTTGATTCATCACATAGGTGTTAGATGAAAAGAACTGAATAACTGAAAGCATTTGTATTTGTTAAACACAGTTTTGTCATCAGATGTCAAGTAGTGCTATGATAAATTTATGAACAGTCCTTGTGAGTCAGGTCACGTGAGGGATATTTTGGGGCGAAATGACGTCAATTCACAGCTTCCTCATGAACTTTGAGGCTTTTTGAAATCTATATTGTGACAGCCATTGGGTTGGCAAGTGCCTTGACTTCACAGTAATATATGATAGCTCCATAATTAAGGTCAGTGAGAATTTTGCAGGTCGAATGAGAATAAACCTGTGAAATGTCAGAGGAGATCTCTGTCCAGCATTAGCACCATTTGATTTAGTAACATGAGTCATGGGGTGATGGCGCTTTTGACAGATTCACACAATTCACACCGTTGGATGTCAACCTCCATGTCTGAAATCCAACACATGGGGCGCGCTGGTGTTTATGGGCAGCTCTCTCAGCTGAACAACAGCAAACTGTGAAACATACTGTCAACTATTAGCAGCAGCCAATTTGCTGTATGATTCACCACTAATACTGGAATCTTGATTTAATGAGACTCTAACACCTCAAACTTAACTCTGTTGCATTCATAGATATCTCATAACATACACATCTGTGAACATGGATAGGGAGCTACATATGAAATAATCTATTATTGTATATGTGCTAATATCTGTGCTCTATTGATATCCACGTGATAACAAAACATTGAGGGTTTATTTAGGATTATTTAATTGTTTCTGTATTATTGCACATATTTAGGAGCACCTCCACATAATTATATGTAAATTACATTTAAATTTGTTACCAAGTCTGTGTATACTAAACTAAATGTACTAAATGTCACTCCTGGTACAGTATGTTCACCTCCTATAGTATAGGACCTATACTGTACCTTATCACTGTCAATCTCATATTGCACCACTAGGTGGAGCATGTACAGTATGCAGCACATCGACTGTGTTGCATACCTCAGCAGAAGGTGAGAACCTTGATACAGCTTAAACAGTCTCAGCTCGTCACTGGTGGGTTGGTTGATTGATAGTTACGGCTGTAGTCCTTCGGACACGGTTGGGGTCAATTCCCGGTCAAATCAGGCATATTTGTCTTGCTTGCTTGATGTTTATTGAGAAATCATTGAAATTTCAAGTTCCTTTCTGCATTGACTGTATTGAAATCCAATTGACCCCCAATCCAATCCGAATACCACTCCCGCTTCCAGACTGATAAGTGAAATCCTGGTAATTGTCTAGGCTTCACCCAAGGGAAACATCTGGGATTCTACATTACAGCTTTTCTGTATTGAATGTTTTATTAGATGACAATTGCATATTGCAAAAGAAATGTGGTGTTTTGGCAGACGTGTTTATCTGCACGTGTTATCTGTTTTTAAAAGTGTGTTGGGGGGGGGGGGGGGGGGGGGGGGGTACTCTGCGGTCATGAGTTGTCATAATTTATGTTGTCTATATTTAAACAAGCTCCAATGTATTTACTTTTTTTTTCATTCGAGCCTGCAGAGTGGAACACGATAAGGACAGCGGTGACTTAAGCCTCCAGGAGGAATGTTGGAGCTCTACTAAGCACTGTAACAACAGCTCATGTGTCCCTCTACGGGAACATCAAGCAACCCAGCGGTCATGTTTTTACATAAGAGTGATGACTTGTTCAGTCACAGTTAGTAGCGTGATATTTTGCTTTTCCTCAATGTGATCTTTCTATGTTTACAGCTTTGAGATACTGAAGATCATTGAGTTGGGCACATTCATGCATCAAACAAGAAGGCTCTCTTATTTATCACTCAGTACTGGCCGACCATTGAAGTGGCACTACGATACCACAAAATGAGCCATAGAGCTTCTATGCACTGACTACACTCTTTGATGTGCTTCTTTCTTCACCCAAAACAAATAGGCAAATTAGTCTAAATATTTTTTAGTTCCAAGTTCATCAGAGGGATGTACTCTGATGGTGTGTTCAGATTTCAGTTTTCCCTGACTGCTCTGAAGCCAAGCATTCTAGTGTGTACTATTTGTTTCTATTCTCTTCTCCAGCTCTATATCCCTCAGGAGAGGCTGAGGTCCGTAGAGGACAGCCTCACTGTAATGCATAGAATGAAATGAGGAATGGTATCAAACCTGTCCTCCGATTTCTACCTCCACCACTCTCCACTGATATCCATCCCTCTGTAACAAGAATGACTCCAGCTCACTCAAAACTCTCTCTTGCATAATGACATCTAATCTCTTGCTGAATAAATATAAAATAGATGAATCAAATATAGATGGGTGTGGCTGTATTACTTTTCCTGTGTAGTGTAGAACAACTAGCTTACTCTGCAGAAGTAAACAGCTGCCTAACAGCAATAAATCACTTAGAGTAACAGGTGGTAGGTGGTGCTTAGGCCCTGGGCACATGATGTGGTGTGTGTTACCAAACAAAAGTGTGTTTGAGTATCAAAACGTGTCCTGTGAAGTATGTACATATGCATTACACTGGTAGAGTAGGCTAAATATAAATACAGTGCTAGCACACACTGTTGCACTGATCTTCTTATAACTGAACTTACTAACTGAGTCAAACATGACATGTTGCATGAGTTAACTGTACTATTAAAAACGATGCAATACACAACTTAAGCACTCAGCAGTTGATATCTATAACAAGCAGTTATTTGTAGAACACACATTGTATTCCTATCCAAAGTCAATTAGCCAAGGGCTTTAACCAACCATCATTGTAATAGAAACACTTTCATCTTCATTCATGGCTCCTCCCAAACCAGAGTTAATACACAAAGAGGGAAGTCAGTGATGTCACCAAATACCCAAGTAAATACCCAAGTATACGTCATGGCCACGGGAGACACTGGCCCCGTTGTTCTGTGCCAGACAAGCATCTAGCTTTTTTTCTTTTCTTTCCACAATGAACTACAGAGGTAGAATCAGAATACAGTAACTGGAATAACGCCTGGTGCTGGCATGACATCACAAGTGTAGCAACACAGGGAAGCCCTCAATGGGATTGTGACTGGCATCCCTTCAGAGGGTATGTGGCCTTGATTTTGAGGCAGGAGAGGCACATTGTCAGTGGCAAACGCAATGGAAAGTAAAACCAAGAGTCAAAGATAGCTTGTAGAGGCAAATTACATTTTCACATCTAATGGTGTGCACAGAATACCATCCACAGTAATGGTAATGGTAAATGCTGGGTGTCCTCAAATAGTCAGGCTGTGCCAGTGTAATGAGCAATACAACATTCCGTCTTAGCTAGCTAGACACCTGGTCTTCCACTTGTCAAGCGAATTGTGTGTCTTGTTGGTGTAATGCGTAAGAGTGAGTAAGCAACTCATATTATACCCATGAGGCCCACAGCCCCCCTTACAACAGCTCATTAAGGAATGAATAACTTTTACTCCAGATGGGTCATATAGCTTTTACTCCAGAGGGGTCATGGTGTTATAAATGCCATTCAGGGGCCACAAATACAACATAAGTTGCTGGCAGCTCAACCGTAATGAGGAAATCCAAACTCCAGGTGTGGAGAGGAAGTGATACTTGGATGCCCGGATTGTATTAAAGCAAAGTTTGCACCTGTTTTTCTTTTTTTTTCTTTTTCTCATGGCTCTTTATGACAGCGTTTCCTCTATATTGAGTGAACACGCGCAGCACAGAATGCTTATGGGTACTGGAGTGTGAAATAGTTGTTGTCAAAGTTTAGAAACTGCAACGCACAACGCACATTTGCTAATTGCGACATTTGTGTTGTGCATGCATCACATTGCAGTTTCTAAACTTATAGACAAAAACTATGATGGTAAGACAATCTGGAGACATGTAGGCTTGTTACAAGAATAAGGCTACATTTGAAGTCCTACTTTGGTGACCGATTTAGTTGTTTGGTGCTGCTTTGAAAATCGTTTTCTTTTACTTGAAGTGACATGATACTTCCTAAATAACAAACTTCTCTGTGTGTGTGTGTGTGTGTGTGTGTGTGTGTGTGTGTGTGAGTGCGTGTGTGTGTGTGAGTGCGTGTGTGTGTGAGTGCGTGTGTGTGGCTCTGTGGGATGTTTGCGTCAGTGGAATCCCACGAGTGCGTCACCTACAGGGACGTTTGTCTGAAAGCCACCCGATTGGCCATAGACTGGAAAGATCCCCGCCCCTGTATTGCCTTGTATGGAGAATGGAACGGAGCGTCCCTCTGACGTAATGGCACAATAAAATTGATTGTATAAATGTCTTCCCTTGTCCTCGGCTTAATGACTGCACAGAAACTTCAGAGGAGAGATAGCCTATGATGACCAAGCTCTTGGAATACAGACATTGCTTAAAGTCGTGTAGTGAAATACAGGTAGGCAAGCAATTTCCTTTCACGTCTTGCTGTCTGTGTAATATTCAGTGCAGATATTCAAATGGCAGATGTCTTTATTGAACTATCTTTCTTATTTGCTCAATGACTGACATTAGAACGGTGCATACAAAACTATAGGCATTTAGCCTAATGTATGCAAAATAGCACAAATCTGAGTGAAGATCTCTGACTGAGTGTTCTTTTTAACCGTGTGAAGAGAGCACACAGGTGTGTAAAATTATGATGTATGCATCTTATTGCTTGCAAGAGTAGTCAAAATACAATAGCTTTTCACCAACAAATATTCTAACACACTTACTGTATGTTTTTACTGTAACTATGAATAAAGTCATAAGCATGCATCTTGGAAACATGTATTGAATACAGATATCAAGTAATATAGGTGTTAAAACCCAGTTGTCTGTCTAGCAGAGAGGTTTCCAATATAATAATCTTCTCCCTGTGTCCAATATACTGTCAGAATAAAGTAATATATTGGTCAAGCACATTAACATTGTAAGAAGTAATGTTAAGTATAGCAATATGCAGGGACACAAAAAATACTTCAATGCGTCTCATGACATGTCAATAATTCAATGACATGTTGTTTGTTAAATGAAATTGTTAATTTAAATGTAACTTTAATCTGACTGTTTCATTCAGTGAGGGTGCATACACCCTCTTGGTTGAACCCTCAGTTCATTTGGCATGTTGCCCTGTTCTGAAATCCAAACCTTCCATATCTCCCAGACATGTCTAGCACAGAGTGTTGAACTTCAAGGTTTTCCAGGTAGTTGGCAGTTCAGGAATATATTAAGCTGCAGCCAAGGCTGTCTACGTGGGACAGACAGCTTTCCAGGCTTTCTCAGTATTTAATAGTGGGCTAAATGTACTCCTATCTTCTGTGGATGGTGGCCTTTTATATGGGAATCTGAAGATATATTGCAAACCCTTTCAAATGATGTATTTGATAATTTGTCAATAAAATATCTAACCTAACCAATGCAGGATTTGCCAGCCATGCTGTTCAGGATGTTCAAACACATATCATTCTACAAACAGCATTCCTCAAGAAGCAAATACTTTTCAAAATTGTTGATCAAATCTGATTTGATATTGATTTTGTCGACACACCTTACCCCCAGCACGGAACTCAAGATGAGAAGGACCTCTTCAGCTCTGAGCTTCTGAGCCTAGACCTGACCTCTAGGTTGGCCATGGATGTTAGTAGTCATCAGGACCAGTTCTCGACCCCCGATTCCCTGCCAAGCATCAACTCCCTGGTGGGCACCTACATGGGTGAGTTCGATGCCTACTCATGTCAGATCACCACAGCCCCTACCACTGCTGGAAATGCCTCGGGACAGAAGTCACCCTTTCAACTGGATGACTTCCAAGTCTATGGCTGCTACCCTGGAACATTCTCGCTGAGCTACCTCGATGAGGCACTGTCTCCTGGAGGCTCGGACTATTTTAGCAGCCCTGCATCGGTCTCTTCTCCCTCTACCCCAAGCTTCCAGACCCAGCCCACGTCCGCTTGGGATTCCGCCTTTGGCCCCTACTCTCCCAACCCGGGGTGTTGGGTGGCTGATAAGACTGCATTGCCTCAGCCCTCCTCTTTCTTCCCCTTTGTCCCAGCATCAACAGAGGATCTGTCTCCTCTTGGCCTCCAACAATGCCAGCTGGGTGAGCAAGACCCCTTTGCTCTGGCCCAGCAGCACTCCTCACCCCTGCCATACTCTCCCTTAGCTTTAGACCCTGGCAGCCTAGATGGGACTGCCTTCATGGATGGGAGCCTGTCACCCAAGGCGCACAGCCCAACTGGAAATGAGGGCTGCTGCGCCGTGTGTGGAGACAACGCTTCCTGTCAGCACTACGGGGTT
Source organism: Argentina silus (assembly GCF_951799395.1). Taxonomy (NCBI): domain Eukaryota; kingdom Metazoa; phylum Chordata; class Actinopteri; order Argentiniformes; family Argentinidae; genus Argentina; species Argentina silus. The sequence continues at coordinate 8,943,630 of NC_139662.1, forward strand.
CGCACCTGTGAGGGTTGCAAAGGGTTTTTCAAGGTGAGCAGCTTCATTTTCATGGAGATTCTTAATGAATTAGTCTGAGGAAATGAATGAATCATCTCAGTTCTTGGTTAGAGACTTGATTTGATAATAAGCCTTTAACTCTGTGTGCCTTGCAGCGTACTGTGCAGAAAAACTCCAAATACGTGTGCCTTGCTAACAAGGACTGTCCAGTGGACAAGCGCCGGCGGAACCGTTGTCAGTTTTGCCGTTTCCAGAAGTGTCTGGCTGTTGGCATGGTGAAGGAAGGTGAGTTCAGCAGCACTTTTCCCACCACATCTCCCAATCACCTTTTCTCCATCTTGGTAACAATTTATGTAGTAATGCTGTAATTATTAACTAAACTAATAACATTGCAGGCCTATTAAAATGTTTGCTCCCTCTCTCTCTCTCTCTCTCTCTCTCTCTCTCTCTCTATCTCTATCTCTACCTCTCTCTCTAAGTTGTGAGAACAGATAGCTTGAAAGGTCGAAGAGGTCGTCTGCCCTCCAAGCCAAAAGTAGTCCAGGATAGGATGTCTGCTGGTTCTCCAATCAGTATCATTGCTTCCCTTGTGAGAGCGCACATCGACTCCAACCCCGGTGTTGGCAAACTGGATTACTCCAAGGTGAGAACAACAAATCCTCCTTTGGGGCCTGTCTGTCATGAAAGCTTTTGGTCCACTGTAGGCACTCTCCTGTCCATGAGTAAACAACAAACAAGAGAATGCAAGGTTCTATTGCTCCAAACAAACAGAACCAACTCCTCTCTCTCCTTGGCATCCAGTACCAGGAGACTGTGGCCAGCCTGTCAGAGAAAGAGGATGCTGGTGACATCAAACAGTTCTATGACCTGCTCACAGCCTCCATGGAGGTGATCAGGAGGTGGGCAGAGAACGTCCCAGGGTTCTCAGCCTTCTGCTTAGAGGACCAGGAGCTGCTTTTGGAGTCTGCATTCGTTGAACTTTTCATTCTGCGACTCGCATACAGGTGAGAATCATTTCATATCACCACAGAAATTACATATAGGTCTATCAAAGTCTTAGTTTATCTAACTGAACAATTTCTTTCTTTTGTCTGTAATTGATTTGTAGTTTCAATTTAAACATGACTAATCCCGTCTAACCCAGGTCCAACTCTGAGACGAACAAGCTCATCTTCTGCAACGGCATGGTGCTCCACCGGATGCAGTGTGTGCGAGGCTTCGGTGACTGGATCGACTCCATTATGGACTTCTCTCAAAGCCTCCATCGTATGAACCTGGATATGTCATCCTTCTCCTGCCTTACAACGCTGGTCTTGATCACTGGTGAGAACTCAACCCACAGCCCTTAGCGTGTTGCGTACCGTAGTTACTCTGAGTCAGTAGACATAGCTACTCCTATGCCCCCATGTCTGTTGATTTAGATATCACACCAGTATGGCATTCCTGCATAGTGTAAATGTCTGCTGTCAGTCTTTATGCTCATCGTGAGATGCCTGGAGAAGGTGGTAGACTATCATGTACAAACATAAACATGTAACATGTAACATGTCACATGTAACAATGAACAATTTTGCCCTAAGTTTATAGTTTAATAATAATTTTTACTTTAATAATAATTTAATAATAAATAATAATTTAATCTTTTTTATAGTTTAATTTAACTTTAATTAGATTAAACATTTTATTCACGAATAAATTGTTATGGTGAATTGACACTAGTAATGTTTCATATGGTGCGGAATTGTAAATATTGTCTATCTATTGATAAGATTATACTCATATATATGTTCTCTCTCATTATTCACACAGACCGCCACGGTCTTCAGGAGCCCAAGCGCGTGGAGGAGTTCCAGAACCAGCTCATCACCTGCCTTAAAGATCACGTTTCCAGTTGTGCCTCCGACTCCATGCGGCCCAGCTATCTGTCGAGGCTGCTGGGGAAGCTGCCTGATCTGCGGACATTATGCACACAGGGCCTGCAGCGCATCTTTTACCTGAAGCTTGAAGACTTGGTCCCGCCACCGCCCTTAGTGGACAAACTTTTCATGGACACCCTGCCTTTCTGAGAAACAGAGCACCTGTGATTAAGGAATGCCAAGCGATCACAATGCTGGAGAATGGGACAAATAATCAAATATGGCAAGACATAGAAGTACTGAATGCAATGGTGATGAGAGGATGCTCATGAACCTCTGTATCAATTAAATAGTTTTGCATGTTTCAGTAGCCTGCAGTATTCCAGACTTATGGCTTATGGAGTGTGCAAGAACTGTGATTGTCAGTGTCACCAATGGTCTGTCAAGTTTGGTCAGTGTCAACTGTTATGCACAGTTTCAGCTACTGTATGGATGGGGATATTGCCAGAATCCTTTTAATACAGAGTATCTTTAGTATGTTTGAATGAGGATGGGCTACAGGCTATCATATAATGATGTCTTGATATCCATTGCGTGCTTTGAGAGGTTGTTTAATTTACAGTAAAAAACCGACAGGCCATGGACCAAAAAGAGACTGTTTACATGGACTAGAATTTGGAAAAAGCCTTAATTACTACCATAATGTGCCATAAACAGGAAACTAACCATGTGTTTCTGATAGAGGACTGCGGAGATAACAAAACTGCACTTTCTATACAGATCTTAAAAGTATTTGTCCATAAATTTCATAAGGCCTATGACGGCTCTATCTTACTCTAACGTTAGAGTAAAGTCTGTGCATTACGCCTTTGCTGGATGTTTCTTTTTTTAAGATTCAAGTCTACACAATAATTATCTCAATTGTATCTCAGTGTTGCCACTATAAAGCCACTGTAGCATTGTTACATAAACATGTAATAACATGTAATAACCAATAACTAGGAGTTGAGTTGAAAAGAGACTTCCATCATGGTGATGCTGGTTAAGCTTTAGTCACCAGAGATGTTATGGGAATGTCACTGAAACATCACAAATATCATTGAGCAGCTAAAGTACACTGTACAAAGTATTTGTATTGGCTTTTGAGTTCTATTAATGTTATGCATTGCTTTTGTTTGTATGATTGTCAGTTCTAATGTAATACATGAATATGAATGTATAAATGAGCAGAAGTACTTCATATTTTCTCTGCACTTTGAAACAATCGAGTTAGATTTTGGGCATTCTCATTTTTATACATAGACAGAAAAAGAGATGTTGATCTATTGTTGCACCTCCACATCGAATAAAGTGTTGTGGCATAAATGCCCCCTGTGTCTATTTTGGCCAGTATAATTTTACAAATAGTCATGACAATACTGTGGTATACTGTACAAAACCACAACATGGTAGTCAAAATAAATATGTTGAAGTGAAGGGTAGACTGTGTAAGTGTGTGGTTGGTTCAGTTGTTTATTTCCCATTCACACACACACACACACACACACACACACACACACACACACACACACACACACACACACACACACACACACACACACAAACACACACAGAATATGAGGAGCTGGTGAAGGAGGGTAGGGTAGACCTAGATGTGGTGTAGCAAGGTTTTGTGCAAGTTGTGGATGTATGGGGGGAGACAGAGGGGAACAATAACACACAATACAGAACAAGCGTGACAAGCAGTGCCAATGACTGAATGGCAAAATCATCCCATTTCCATAAACTTTATATAAACTAAGACAAGTAATGATGCTAAAATACAGTTGGTTTCTTCCAGTTCAAACTACTGGAACGGGAACCATGCACAATGGGGATCCCATAAACTTGAAGAGGTGGCAACACATGCGGTAAACAAGCTAAACAGAAATACATTGCACAAGAATATGAATAGGAAAGGGAAAGGAAAACAATGGCATATCTTGTTTTACATATTTTTTACAAAAACACGTAAACATGTTCACATTTTCTCTGACATTACTTCATATAGAATATCATACGATTGAGGAGATCACGTTGGATCCATCTAGGAGCCAAGGGCTTACTTAAAAAACAAGGCAATACTGTGCTGTCTCTCTGTGCTGGCTAAAGTGGATACTGGTTGCTTATTTCATATCACCTTCATTTATAATCTGGCTGGTCACTTTTGGCACCGTACCCTGCAACGCTAGGCTTGCCACAGTTAGAGATAGCTGGACTAAGGTGCCAACAGGAACACTACACTTGAAGTTGTAGTAACAGCCAGCAGTATCCTCCTGACCATCTTCAGTGTAAAGGAGAGTAATTTCAAATGTATGATGAGTTTGAAATGTTCTTTTTTTCTGTTGGAGTAGAACTGCCATTGATTTTTCATCATTCTAAAAAGGAGAGAATGTTTTTAGCAAGTTCATGGCCTATCTTTCACCCTGTGTTTTGGGATCCTACTGTATTTCGATGCGGTTCTAGCTGTGGCTACTCTCCCTCATCTTCACCTCAAAATGCACTCTCCAAGAGGTTCTGTTACTGGTGGATTTCTGGGTATGCTGTAGAGTAGGTGGGGGTGAGAGGACCTCTTACCCCCACTCCTCCTGCCTCCTCCATTTACAGTTTGTTAAGTTGAAAGGTTCTTGTCTACTTCCCTCTCTTATGATCAGATCTATTTCATTCAACAAGATGAAACATAATCATCACACATCATTGACATCATAGTTTACATCTTCCCTAGTCTGTGGGGGAGACCATTTCCCTCTACATGGTATCAAGTGACTGATTTCATAACTGAACAGTTAGACATTCTCACACTTTCAAACATGTAGCCTCTGCTAGTTCCCATTGAAGTGATTGAAGTGATCCTCCTCTGGGAGGCTGGAAAGGCAATAAAGAGAGGCCATTTATAGACCTGCTGCTGCTGCTGCTGACATACAGAATATATCAGTTATCAATTGCCCTAATCTGGCGATAAGCAATGTGTAATGGCAGCATGTTGCAATTGGCAAGACCTGGGTTAATGTAGATTGAAACAGATATCACATCACTTCAGTAAAACAGACGCCCTTGGAAATTCCATACAGATCTTGACACAATGCCCAATTGTCATGGTGGTACAGTAGGCCCCTTCCACTAGATAACCATACCTCCTATTTTGTGGTAGTTTGTGGAGTCAGTGGGACAGATGGTTGTGAATATAGACACCACATATTAGATTTAGGTATTTTTATCTTACCATTGTTTGGTATTAAAAGCTTACTTGATCAGATTTTATATATGTCTCTTATTTATAGAAAAGGAAAAGGTATACCACGGACTGAAGGAGAATGCTGAGCAGTAAGGTATATTTTCACTTGATGTGCAGATTATGAATTTCACTGTCTGGTATGGTAACCTAATATGAACATCTGAAGGTCATGGCAACCTTATAATAAAAAATACCAGGGTTCATCCAGCTAGAGTAACTGGATAAAGTCACTATCACTCCGATTACAGAAGTTATATGGGTGTTGGCATGGCACACACAAGAGTTTTCTGTCTGCCCCACCACCCTGAAAGAAAAAGTAAAGATTTCCAGAATATCGATAAGGTCGATAATGTTACAAGCCCCAGTCAACCCACCCTGCGACTGTGTCTACCACCACACACTGTATTCGAAGCTGGAGGCTGTGAGAACATGAGAATGTTCCAATTATAAAACAAGAGTGACAGGGAAACTTGGGTTTCACTTGCAGCAGGCGACAAGTCTTAAATGCGTGCCTGAAACTTGTTTGTGGGGCATCCCGCCAGCCAGCCCAGGCACAAAGATATTCACAGGGATCACATTCCAGAGACATAGAGCCAGGTCACATAAATCCAGAGCCCCAGGATTAATAAAGCATAGTCTTCAATGAGTCTCATTGGGTGAAATGATCTGAAATCAGGAGTGAATCAGGTTATACATAATGTGTAACTTACAAGAAAGTACTTACCATATATGATATCATCATACACTAACAGTATACACGATGATCCATCTTTGTGTTAAAAGATTTTGTGTTGTTATTGATTAGCAAATGATTATCGTTGCTCCCTACTTTTTCAACCTACTTTTCCCCCCATGAAATGTACCCAACGTCCCTCTGCAATCGTCTTCCACATGTCTCATATTTACAGATATTGCATGTTAAGATTCTGCTAGTAAGACACTGCTAAGTGTAGATATGGACTTGCAGAAAACATTGGAGATCCTTTCATCCAGAGCACTGGTGAATGCTACTGTGCGGTATACTGGGTTCAAACCTAGTTTCATCTGTGCTCCACATGACTGTGTTTATCCACTGAACTAAAGGGAAGTCCGATGCAGGTCTTTAGGTATCAGGACCAGTAACTTAACACACAAGCGTAGTTCATGGAACCACTTCTGCCCCCTCCTCATCTTCCCAGAAATCCATCTGGGTCAAAGCACTAAATTAAGTGACCAAGCGGGTTTAACCTGGGTCTTCTGTGTGCCACCAGACTCTGTTAGCTAACAGATGCAAGTCTTCAGGTCTAAGGCAAGGAATTAGCTATTAAGTAACTTCTGAGAGGGCCCAAAGGGAAATATTACTTTAAAAATGTAAATTCTATTGCTTTTTCCATGACTATCATTGACATCTCCTGCATTTAACTTGTTTTGAACAATGGATTCTTAAAAATCACAGATCAGCTCATGAACAAATGTAACAGGCATCATGTCACATTTTTCACAGAGTTTGAGAGCTAATGGTGAGATCAAAAAGCAAAAGCGCTGAATAAATCTAACCAATTAATATATCAATTAATTACCTGCTCCAGTTGGCTTTAAAGCGTGACAAATGTGCAGTAAAATATTTAATGGCAGGACTCTACTATGTGGGCAGAACAGGACTAAAACTGACAAGAGATGAGATGAAAACAAGTGGGTTGGGCTTAAAAGGAAAACAAGAATAACATATATTGAATGATAGCCCGGTGGTCCCAGATAAGTACAGTATGAGCTTCAGCCAACGCCTTTGACTATCATTGTCATGCCATAAATAAGGCTGTCTGGCTGAAGCACATGCTGATCTGGTCTTCAATGGTTCCCCAAAAGAGATCAAGAGCGGTAGAAGTCCCAGTCATGCATGTGGCTTCCTAAAGTACACCATGTTCTTGAGGGAGTTATATTTTGTCTTGCCAGATGGCAAGGAGGGCAGTAATCTGAACACTACCCAGTATTAGCCTCTCGTTTAAAAATAGCCAATCATCACATGAAATCAATAATGCCACTTAGATGCAGCTGAGTGTGTGTTGGCAGGGCAGGTCCCCTCTAGGATTAACGCAGCACTTGGTAGCCTTGCAGGAGTGTTAACTGATACGTCTCCCCAAGATTTCAAGGAAAATCCAACAGAGTGAGAAAAAATGAATCTTTCTACATGTTAAGCAAAAACTGCCAATGGGAAATAATAATAACACCTAGCCTTTGGGTGACATGGTGATATACATGATATATATGATAGACATGCTGAAATTGATTCTAGCAATATTATGTGGTAAGATACAAAATCAACGATGTGTATGTTTTAGAGTAGAACAATTCTCAAAATGTAGCTACAAATGCACAGAACATGTTTATGCTAAGACACAGTCAATAGTGATTTCAAACGACTAATTTACTGACTGTACTGTAGATACCGCTCAGCAACAAATTGATTAATGCTGCCATCAGGTGGATATGGAAAGAGATAGCAGTCACACACACACACACACACACACACACACACACACACACAGTCAATAAATGTCGTTGTTTTTAAGTTAGGTGAGGTTTCCTTTTAAGACAAAATAACAGTTTTACTTGTATTGCATTGTTTCTTGTGCAAATAAATAAATGTGCGTAAGTGGAGACAGTGGGCATCGTAAATTTAGCTTATGGCATTCGCGCCTCCTACAAAAGACTTACTAGAAACACTGTCCAAGAATGCCGCGGACATAAGGATTTTCTCATGTTAATTTGGATCAAACTCTGTACAGGCGCTGTACAGACGTCTTGTTCATCTTACTCAGCATTTCGGGGGGACTTTTAATTTAACCCAGGAATTGAGTTTATTATGTTCACATGAAAAAAAGCAGCTGAAAAACACATTTCTATGGAGCTTCACAGAGATTACAACTCATTTTATTGACTGGATTTGGATCTTTAGAAAATCTAAGAAATGTTAGCCTCCTCATTCCAGATTTCCAAAAATTGAATTAACATGAATGCCGCAATGGAAATATTTAATAGGTCTGAAGAGGAGCACTCTAACAATGGCGGATTTGACACTGTGAGTAAATGCTGTAACTTTTCAGCTGCCGCGGTTGTAACCGACAACGGCTTCGGAGCGTCTCACCTGGATGAAAAGGACATCTTCATAATGCGCGTGGTGCAGATAGCTGTACTGTGCGTACTGTCCCTCACCGTGATTTTCGGGATATTTTTCCTTGCGTGCAATCTTCTTATTAAGTCAGAGAGTATGATAAATCTGCTTGTGAAAGACCGGAGACCGTCCAAAGAAATGGATACTATCATGGTTGCCTCTTAGGATTGTGTGACTAATTTTGTTTTGTCATTATTTTCATCCCTTATTCAGCCTCCCTGGCAAATATTGCAATATGATATAACTAAAAGTTGATATATGATAGTTTCTTGTAAGATTTAGTATTTTATTTAGTATGTATCATTCTGCTCTTATCACCTCAATTGAAACCATCATTATTTCATTGTCACCAAAGAATACACACTGCTTTTGGGATGCTTCCTCATAGAATCTTTCACCATCTTTGTACCAATGATTGGTATTTTGTTGCATACGTTGTAGCACCTAAGTTGATAGTTTAGTTTAGTTATATACATTAGGCCAAATGACAATCCTCCTAAAGACCTCTTCATCCCCACTACCCCCCTGTGCAAATTTCTCTCCTGAAAATAAATTATTAAAAAAAAGCATTGTGACTACCAATAGCCCCTGGTCCTAGCATAGATTACTTTATCTTATGATGACAGATGGATAGATGATTCACTCACTTAGACAAATGTATTTGTTGTAAGTTGCTTTGGATAAAGGGTCTGCTAAATGCCATTCATGTAAATGTAACAATCAGGTCAGAAATAACATGGACATGTGTTTTAGAATGAGGGGTCACTGTATGGGTTTGCTTGCTTGAGAGGAAAAAGCATGTCCACAGTCATGTGACCACCAGTAAGTGTACTGATAGTTATACTACTAATCAGAGGATTGACTAAAGCAGATGGCCAGTAAATGTAATGGAAGGTAGTGGACCAAATTAGAGATTAGAATGATGTACTATATTGTCGACCCCAATCCCCCTGCCGCATCCAACTATAGCCACCAAGACTAACAGCCTCTTTATAGTTTGCAATGATGTATTTATAAACTCTTACCTTTCAGCAGTCATGTATCATAAGCATCATGCTTTTACTCAAAGTATCTTGGTTAAAAGGACATCATAATCAACCACAACCTGGGTAATCAATTTTTTATGAGAGCATGGCAATACTCTTGGGGATTTTATATACCACTTAACATCTAATACTCATTACTCAGTTTTACAATCATAAATTGAGTTTTGGAGAGATGCCACAAAGCTAAAGCAATGCACTTTCATAATAGTAGCCTACTGCAATCTATAAGATTTACTATCCACTTATTTGAATGGATGTACACTGATGTCATGATTAATGTATGTTATTTAATTATCTTGTAACCACCTAAGGTCACTCTGTCATGATGAGACTCGCAGAGTAGCCTGAGAACATTGGAGTGCTTAGGAGTTAGTGACATATTACATTAAATCCATGACAGGAGCCGATCAAAATCTCAAACTGCTTTCCAAAATGTGCATTTCATGGACAAGTATATGTTTGCAAAAAAACAAACAAGAAAATATGATTTGATCCATGCAGTGAAAGGTGTGCAAATATGACAGACATTTCATTTATATAAGAGACTAATCATTTACAGCTGTTGATAAGTTCAACACAATTTAGATTTGTTTTAATTATTGGAGTTTGTGTTATACATTTTTAAACAGCCTGTGGTAAATGTCACTATCTGAATAGGATACCGTACATTTCTGGACATCATTCTTCATTAGATTACAAAAACAATAATTCCCATATAACATTTACAGGTATATATTGATAATGTATATTTGAAATCCCAATCTCAAAGACCAATGTGGAGAATATTAGATATTTTTTTCGTGATGCATTGCTGTATGTTACCTTGACAGGCAACTAATCCTGCTGATTTGAACAAGCCAATTTATTAGCTTTGTCTGATGGATCAGAATCAGAATTCTTTTATTTGGCCAAGTATATTTGCACATACAGGAAATTGACTTGGTGAGGTTGGTGCATGGACATACAAAACAAATAGCAAATATTGACAAGAAATTTACAAAATAGCAAAGTATTAACAAAATAGCAATAACAAATTTACAAATTCACAAAAAAGAGCAGCAGAACAATACATCTTGTAGACTGTGTGAGACTAAATAGCAATGAGGCTAGAGGCTGTGAAATGGTTGTGGGGCATGTACACTATAAATTAGAATAATTTTAAATAACTATAAATTATACTGTCAGTGCATTGTTTGTGTGACAGGGTGGGGGGGGGGGGAGTCCCAGAGTCAGTGGCAGGGCACTTGGTTGTGAACCCCATTGCCATTGGGAAGAAACTGTTCAGGTGGCGCGATGTTTTAGTCTTGATTGACCGGAACCTTTTGCCGGATGGAAGTCTCTGGAAGAGGTTGTGACCAGGATGGGAAGGATCAGCGATGATCTTTCCTGCTCTCTTACTGGTCCTGGAGTGGAACAGATCCAGGAGAGATGGCAGGTTGCAGCTGATGACCTTCTCGGCTGACCGAATCAGGATTCCATAGCTCTCCCCCTCCTACAACCCCAGAGCCTCAACCTTGATATGAGCTCATCATCAGACAAAACAGCTGCAATACCTTCCCATCACAAGGACAGAACGTCCCAGCGCTCCAGTCATGTGTGAAGAATAGAAAGCGACAAGGGATATTTTCCCCTCTATCCGCTGTTTTATTCAACCCTACAAAGCTCAAATGTGTTTGACAGTAGAAGAAAATCTCAACTCAGACATTTCTGATAGATACAGATAATGAAGCATTGTAGTGTGCAACTGAAATGTGTTTAAAGAAGAACTGGATGAATTTTCATACTGGGGGACAATCCAGATAGCGAAAAAAGCCAAACATAGTTCTCAAAGAAAGAAGTGCTAGCTTCCTTATCAACGTGAGGTGAACCATATCCAACTGATTCATATATATATGGATGGTACATCAATGCTAAGGCCTTAAATCTCAATTACAAAACACTGATTGGAAAGGAACATGCTTTGAAGTTATTAGCAATAGACTACCGTTTGCATGTAACACATTTGCACACAAAAAACATACAAATAAGACATTAGCAAATGTAAAACATTCCTTTATTACATTTCAAAGAACCCATGTGAAGCTAAATACATGGACGTAAACTAGCACTACCCTCTGAAAGTAATGTTGCTACAGCAGCTATCCGAGAAAGTCATACTCGGCATGAGAAAACAAACAATACTTTCCACCGAAGGCCAACATGACATCAAGAGTACAGTGTGCAGGGGCAGACAAACACTGTCATTTGAGCAAATCCCTGTTGTCAGTGAGCCCAGTAGCTGAGAGCTGGTGTGCCCGACTGCCACAGCAGGTTATATGAAGCAGCAGAGATGTTTGGGAAGGCAGACCTGTGGCACTGATACATCACATACTCACTCATGACACTTGCAGTGGCCTTCCATAACAGTGTAATCAAGGCTGAACAAGTATCCTGTAAAGTTTTTGCTTCACTCTTGGATTTTTCCGTTCATTACACAAATCAGTAGAGCTTGAACTTAGCTATGCTACATGAGGACAATAACATCTGTCGGCCTCACATTGCCATTTTTTGTAAAGGCCATTTAGCCTGAGGGATACTTCAATGACTGTCATTGAAGACACATTGGACAACACTTTTAAAAAAAACAAAGGGAAAAATAGTAACCCTGATCACTATATCAACAGTACTGTAACAAGGCATGCATTTGAAAAAAAATAAAAAAAATAATCTATTCTGTGAATTTAAAATGTGTATATTGAAACTGTAAAAGAGAACAAAGCATAGATTTATATAAAACAAAAAAACTGCCAGACTCTTTCAGCTTCAACCTTTTTTTTTTTATGATGAACGTCCATTTAAAAATTGTCTCAGCTCGTCCTCCTATGTAAAAAATTATCAGGGGAGAGAGGGGGGGGGGGGGAAGACAGGGCACAGGGTTTAAATCATAACAGTACAGCAAAACATTTGGTTTTTAGCACTTTACATATTGCTTTAGTAAACAAACTGGCTGACCAAATGATTACTTACACATTTTCCAGGGAAGGGTCCTTGGAGCACGGAGTCCAGGGATAAGGTTGTTTGTAGTGCTCGGCTCAGGCCTGTAAAGGAGGATAAAAGTTTGTTAGGAGGAAAGAAGGAAGGAAATTGTTCTCTGGTTTGACATTAAGTCAACTGCTCCAGTTTGAACAGTTCACATGATAAATACCCTATTAAGTAATCATTATGTGGAGGAGAATACAATAAAAAAGGAGAATAAAAGACATTGTATTGTGTGGCAGAAACATTCAAGATGAGGAACACACCTGTTCTGACTGATCAGATTTGTGGATACGCCCCACACGAAAGGAGTAGAAGCAAAATCATCTACCTCTGCAACAAACAGAAACTGCATTACAATGACTACATCATACAATAACCTTTCCTTGTTCCATGTCTATGAGGACAACTGACCTGCATCACACCATGCTGTGTGGTTGAAGACAGAATTAGGGACAGCTCCCCAATGTGAATTTCAGTTATGCGTAGAAATGATCAGTATGTCACTCAATTAGCTCAGCACCATACTGTACATCTGGAATTTGCATTGGATCAAGTGTGCATCCCCTTGACGCTGAGATATTTAGTCACTCACATTCAAAATCATAAAAGCATCTTTGGACTTGAATTAATCGCAGGCTCAGCTCACGCGAGTACTGACCTTTATCCCAGTCCTCATCACATTTGGTGTTTGTCCAGGTGCTGACAGGGACCTGCCATTTGCTCTGCACCTCAGCACTGCCCACTGTTAACCAAAGAACCTGGTTAGACTCACTACAAGGAGCAAATGGGTTTAATCGACAAAGATAGTATCACTGAAGATACAACAAAATTAAAATCTTACAGTCTTCTGGATTCACAGATCTCCTGTCCACACAGTTTGCAATGTGGTGTGATAGCTCATGCTTGGGCATCAGGTGGCGGGCATTGAAAGGGCAAGTTTTCAATTCACTGGCCAGTTTAGGGTGATTCTAAAAAGGTGGGCACAAAAACAGCATATTTGAGAATCTCTCATTTGAGATTTCAATGTCTGCAACGGCAGACTATTCCTACAACAGTTATTCGACCACAAGCACTACAGTTCTTACCTTCCTACACTTGATCAGATGGTATGGGAAGCGGCAAGCGCGGATCTGGTGGTTCTTGTCATATGGACACTGAAGGAGTTTGTTCGGGTCACAGGCATCTTCTGTTTCTATGAGCAATGGAAGAGAAATATGAATGAGATAAGTCAACATCACTCAATTCAAACGTTGGGTAAAGTGTGTGCTTGCTTGACTCAAATTATTTTTCAAAAAGATGGAGGTGGTTTACAAATATAAGATCTTTCAAGGATTTTCAAGAGATGAGTGCAGGAATATTTCACAATGGTGAAAGACCTTCTTCAAACATGTTTAGCCTACCAGTGTCCTCTTCCCAGCGCTGCAACTCCTCAACTGGAGCAGTTGTTTTCGTGGGAGTGCAACTTGATCCCAATCTGAAGGTAATGCTAGTCATACTTTCTCTTGTTGTCGCCTCGTCTCTGTAGGAAGCTCAAATTCAACCTCTATCACCAGCCCGCTCCCAATAACAGCAGAAATGAGTGATGAATTCGCTAGCTGAAAAAAGAAAATTATATGAAATGAAAGAAATTTGCTAGCAAACTAGGCCTAAGGGTCAAATACAACATTTACTTTTATCATAAAACGATCACTGATATTCATGCAGCAGCATTCAAATACTATTGTATGGAATGTGCATCCAAATTGTGACATTGGCTATGGTTACGTTGATAGAGTTTTGAAAAATAATATTATGCATGTTTATTTTCAACAGGTAGCTAATATGGCTGTCTCCCTTCCCCCAACCTTGCTGATGCTATAGCTAGCTAGTTCTGCTGCACCCACTCACAACTCAACTTCCATGCATGCATGTGGCAAACGTTGAAATAAATTGAGACAGTGTGTTAGCTAACTCTGCCGTTTTTGCTTTATACAGTACCCTACATTTATAAATCAGCAATAATGTGTTAAAAGTAATCTCTCCTTTACCAAAGTCCACCAGACGGCGAAGGTTAGAAAGTCAAATTGATTCTGACAAATATATACGATGAAATGGTTTGATCCAAAATGGGTTGATAGAAGCTTGGATTACAACTATCATGTAGTAGGCAAAATGCCTTAGAAATGCTGGTTTACAAATTGATTTACCAATCAAAATTATACTGTAGCTAAATTATTATATTTTGCTATGATCAGGCTAACCACATGCATTTACTGCAAAATTGTGCGTCTCGAGCTACAGGACGGGGTTTGGAATGTTCCTGCGCCTGCGAGTAAAAAAAAACCCTGATCAATTTCGATAATTATCCCCATAGCTCCTCAAGGTCAGAATTGAGCATTATCAACATGTTGATATGTAAAAAGAGGCAAGATAGCTTCTTCATCAATACAATACAATTTGTAAATGTATTTTGGATTTTGTGTATCATCTCTCAACACTTTTGATTTGACTTTTATTACTTAATATTGATTTGTTGATTGTTGCTAATTGCTGTTGTTGAGCGTGGAGCAAGATCCCAAAGCATTTCACTGTTACAACTGTATACGATACATGTGACAAATAAAAATCGATTTGATTTGATCTCTGGGGTCTACTCTTCTGATCTTGTTCAGTCGGTAGGTAGAACATTGAACATTACGGTAATTGAACAACCAATTGCAGTGCGCAGTTTGCCATTCCAACAATGGCGCTGTCCTGTGTGGGGATGTGTAGGGGCTTGTCTATGGCACTTCTCTGCCGTGGAATCCGAGCTAATGGCGCCACAGGCAGTGTGGTCTTCACTTTCATGGGCACGTCTCAACCAAGGTAGTGTTGCGAGATTGATCTTGTTGTTTTTGTGGGGAAGTGTCGTGGAGTCGCTGTCTGGTGGCATTGATGTTTACGCCCTGATCCAGGGCTAGCATGGAGCTAACATCTAGCTTATGATGTGTCAAAGATTGCGAGTTGCAACGTCCACTATCAAATATATAGTTCGTGTTGTCATACTTTCACTTTGATCTGCTGCTAAATAACAAATCAGTAACTGTATTATTGAATCTGCATAGTCAGTATTGTCATACTTTTGTCATATAGGCTAGAATGTGTACTATACTAACTAACTACACTAACCTGTTTACAGGTTGTCCCTGTACAGACGCTACTCCCCGTCCAAAGCCAGGCTTGGGATTGGCCAGCATGTGGTGTCCAGGCTCCAGAGGTTCAATGACAAATATGAGAGCTTCCTCAAAAGACGTTTTCCCCGCTTTTATGTACTCCATCACACTTTCGTGACAGGTACGACCACTCATAACAGCATTGTGTTTAAACTGGGGTTATCTGCAAATACTCCTCAGTTTGCCACTCGCATATCCTTATTTGTATAAGACCTACATTATCTAAGTAAACTGAATGGTTTGGTTACACCCAGCCAATAAAGTCTAACATTATTTGTAAGGCAACACAAACACTCAGTGATGCCATTTCATTTTGTAACAAGTACTGTGTATCTTTAGGCCTAGCCTACATCACAGGTGGTATGAGGAGGATAAACAGTATTTGCATCTGCTGTGCTACTGTCTGGACTGAGAAGTAGTCACGTCTTTGTAAAATCATTCTCCAGGTTTTCGGCTCTTGTTCCAAGATGGCAAAGACGTGCAGGTGATAAAAAAAAACATGATCACCAACAGTGTCCAATTCCAAGACTTACCCTATCGTGATATGGAGAAACTCAGGCAGGTCAGTCGAGGGCATAGGCCTACACTTGAAAATCAGGCAAACTCATATTGTGTTTAGGGGTGATCTTTTATCAACATCAAAGGCCTGGACCTGTCTTTGTCCAACCAGTCCAAGTCTTAAAAGTTATACTTAGTTAAATGGTAACTTTACCTGTCTTTGTGTTTCTCAGTTTCGCAGAGATATCTTCAAAGCCATACCGCTGGCGCTCATTTCTATTCCTCCGCTTGCCAACTACCTGGTTTTTGTCCTAATGTGAGTTAATTTGTTTGAAATGAATGCCTATTCAGTCATCTCCTCAACATCCTTCTTTCATTGGGGAGTTAGTGGGAGTTATAATGAGAGTTCTAAGTTATAACCTCTGCATAATCAATGCTCATTTATTTGCCACAATAATAATACATTGTGCCTTGCAGTGTAAAACCACTTCCCCTCCCTGTATCCTCTTCTTCTCCCTGTCTTGTGTATTCTTCCCGTCGCTCCTCCTCTCCCTGCTTTCCTCCTTTCCTGTTCACTACCAGGTACCTTTTCCCCCGCCAGCTCCTGATCCGCCACTTCTGGACCCCCCATCAGCAGACTGAGTTCCAGAGAGTGTACCATTCCCACAGGGCTCAACAACATTGGGCAGTGCTGAAGGGGCTCGAGAGGGCAGGTTCTCAAGTCAAAGATGGTGGCCTCCAGCGCCGCGTACTAGACCTCTGTAAGAAGGTGTGTGAATGCAGGTGTTTGACCCAAACAATTCTAAGGAGTACATGGAGTGGTAACTGTGAGCGCAGCTACTCTGCACACATTCCCTTCCCTTGTCATTACCATAATCATAGATGTCTAAAATCTTGTTGGCTGCTTGTTTCCCCCCTAGAAACGTCCTACTATATGCAACTGGTGTATGAAGGTGTTCACCACAAATGCCTGTAGACACTGATGTTTGTCCATGTAATTCTAGGTGCAAAGAGGTGTCCATCCTAATGTTCCTGAAATCCACGGAATACGAGGGTTGTTCTCTGGACATCCCCTGGGTATCAAGAGACTGAATGCAGATCAGATGGTCAGTGATCAAATAAAACCCTTACTGCTTCTCTTTATTCAGCAATTCCCCCTTACATGAGTCCATGGATTTATTTATTTTTTATCCAACCTGTTTGTCTTGCCTGAAAACCAGCATGTAATCATAACATATGTATCTTGTCTCTTATGGGAAAACAGAGGCAACTCTGCCCCCTGCTCTTCCTGACGCCCCTCCTTCCCTCTATCCTGATTGGCAATCGACTGAACAGCCATGCCATAGAGCTGCTCCTTCTCGACCGGGCCCTCCGTAGACTGGGTCTGCAACAGTTGAATGAGACTGAGCTGAGACAGGTCAGCACATCACTTCACCTTGTTCGTAGATATCAGGAAAATGTTAGTTAGCTCGAAATTGCATAATTGATTTGATGGTGGTTTCATCCTGTTCTTCCCAGGCCTGCTACGTCAGGGGGCTCTACTCTTACAGTCTTAGCATCAATCAGTGCCAGGAATGGCTTTCACAGTGGCTACAGTTCTCCTATCACTTGAAAGGTCTCTCTCTCTACTTCTCCCTTATAGCTTTTCAAGCTTTCATGATACATATGAAGAGATGCTTGCATACATTAATGCCAATCTAATAACACTGAATGATGACAACTCATCTTGCATCCTATTACTACGGAGCAGGGTAACATTAACGTGGCTGTTTTTCTTCATGTCTCTCTACTGTCACAGAGTCGGAGACCTCTCTGCTTTTGTACAGCATGGTTTTGCTCTCTGCCAACTACCCAAACCCCCCCCGCCGCTAACAGGAAGGAACAAAGAGTGATGGACCATTTCCACCCAGCTGTCTCTCACCACGCTAGGCAAGGCCACTTTCCTATGGTGGCATCCGCATCTGCAGTTTACCAAGCAAAACAACGCCAAGCTCTACAACACACACCTCACTTTCAGAAGACAACAAATGTTATTTCATGATGCAGTGGAAGGTTTATTGGGTATGGTGAAGGAAGTCCGGTAACATGGCTGTCTCAATGTCCCAAAACAGGAGTTATTTTCAAGCCGAGACTTGAATCTATTTTTGTTTACTTGTAAGCTGAAGCTTTCTCATAGGGATATGGAGAACGGGTTGCAAAAAAAGAGGCTTCATACTTGCAGTATATGGTACTTGTCTGTTCATGTACAGCTTGCCATGTTGATACAGGTAACATTTGAAAATCTGTTTGTCAGGAGACCAAACCCATATTTAGGGTAGAGGGTATAATGACACCCACGCACTACATAGCGCTTTAGAGGGCTTATGTCATGGTGTGTCACTACTGTACTGCTATTCTCATGCTCCTTCAACATACTCAATATCAGTAATTCGGTAAACATTACATCCATTTCATTTCATACAGTACTTATACTAATGAATGCACATAGCTGTTTTAGTGAAGTGCGATTTCATCTCTTCACTTTGAGGAACAATAACTGCAATTAAAAGCCCTGAAGATTGTGTTGCTATCAAGCTGTATGGCACTTTACTGGGTCAGCCACATCGTTTACTTGAAGTTTCTTTGTTTTTGGGTTTGACAGTAAGTACAATCAGTGTTGGAGAGTGAAAAAAATGTTTTCTTGAAAGAAAATACATTGTGTCAATGTGTAGTACTAGCAACCTATGAAGATAAACTGCACTGCTACAGCAGTGTTGAAACCTGAGGTTTTTCTCCTCACACACTAGAGGAATCGGAAATGTCTGCTCCATCTCTGTGCCTTGCTGATAAGGACTGTCTGGTGAAACCCATTTGCAATCGAAGGGGTTGCTAGACAGTTATTTTTAAGTTGCCATTTTACTCTCAGATGCTAAGTTTGAAAACTTTTTTTTTTACAGATATTATTTTGTGTACTTGTTCAACTTATTTTGGAGGTGGTTTGTGTTGCTATAATTTACTTTGGTTGAGGTCACAGTTATCTGAACTGTTAAGGAATTCTGTGTCTCTGAAATAAATAACTTTATCCTTTGCTCAATGCGCTCATTTACAGTCAGAGTACCATAATGAACATAGTCACCAATTATTTACAGATTAAAAGAAATGGGTCACTTAAATACTTTTTCTTTTGAGACACTAGGTGGCATTAGATTCAGTCTTGACACAATAATCTGAAACAGACGGTATATCTAAAGGTAGGCCACTATGCAGGGCCAGGAGTGTTTCCTGACCCAGACAAACTCCAGGCCTAATTTATTGGCTAGAATCTCGGACTGCTTCTGTATCCAGTTCAAATCACATGGTCAGGTTTCTGATCATCAGTCTGCAATGCAAGCATTCAATTCTTATAAAGACAGCAGGGATGGGATGTCAGAGAAAGTAATTAATGGAAACCAGTTGATTCTTTTTATAATGAGCAAAATATGCGAAACTATGAACTTGTGAATAAATGTGACATCATGATCGGAAAGAGACGTAAAGTTGTGTATTTTAACATCATATATCTTTAATACAAATAGGAATTGGGGAACCAGCAAAACAAAAAATGCAGACTCAAAACTTTTCTGAAAAATAAAGTATAGTGTAGAGTAGAATATATTCAGAAGATCAATATTAATAGAACATGCCGTAACAGAACTAAGGAGAGTACAGTGCAAATGCAAATTTGAGAATGCTTCTCTATTTAAATTAAAGATATATTTTTTCTAAAAAATATCCAGACATTGATATCCTTGGCATGTGACATTTTTCTCATCAATACAAGGGCACACATTTTAATGTGTTTACACTGAGAATAAGAAATGTGTAAATAAAAGTTACATACTGTATGAAGCTCTCCATAATTAATTTCTATTGACTTTAATTAGACCTGTGAGTGAAGGTGACTTGGCCACTCCCTAGGAAGTTGTGGGCAGAATGATCACATGACTTCATAGCCACTGCGAATGCCTCTCATCAGCATGCAGGCAAATACGAGGCCCATGATCTATAGAATAAAAAGCAAAATAGTAAGCAAACTAGCCGTGTGTGTGTGTGTGTATGTGTGCATGTGCGTTTGTGTGTGCGTGCGTTTGTGGATGGGTGATTCATGTGTTGGAGTAGTGCCCACAATCAGCAGATCTTGTGTGTAGGTATGTAAATGTTTGTGTTCACTTGCTCTTACCTGCAAGAAAGCAATCACTAGTGCTGCAACTATGACCCACAGGATGTTCTTCTTCAGCAGCTCCTCCACAACTTTCTCACACCCCTAGAATAATGACCACAAACAGAGTTCATTCCTGTCCACTGCCCTATTGTTTTTTTTTATGTTTTTGTTGGATGATGTTTTCTAACTGATTTTTTTCCTAGGGAAAGGGGAAGGAAGGGCTGCTTAGGGTGTTAAACGTTTTAAGGACATATTCCAAGTTTCACCTGGCAAGGGTTCATTCATGTGTACTTTTGAAAATAAAACCCAACCCAACCGCTAGGAGCTTACCTCCTGGTGCACCTTGCTTGGATCAGCCATCGTCCCAACACCACAGCCATCAGTGACGTTGACGCAGCAGGAGTCAGGCACAGAGATCCCGTCAGGCTTTAAGTTGATCCAGTCAGCGGTGCCGTTCACCCCACAGCATTTCAGCTGGATGAAGAGCAGGACACAATGGTGAGAATGAGCATTGACGGGGATGATAGATGGAGGACGAGAGAACAGCAACATAAGATAGCAAGGTTTACCAGTTATCAGATGACGGAAAAGAAAGAGGAAGCAGGATATTGCTTCATCATGTCAACAGGAGGGGACAAGTTAAACATATTCGTGACCTACAGCACTCACTAGCAGAATCACTCACACAGTGAATCATTTTCACATGACGACAGAAGTAAGATTCAGGATCAAGTGTTGTAAGATATTGTATGTGAGTATGTCTGTCTTTATACTTGTAGCTTCAACAAGTAGGGTGGTATGCAACCTGTGAAGGGGATTTCATAATTGAAGTAACAGATCTATGTCAGTTCTTTTTGTTTTCTGCCCTTAACACATCCACCACTATAACGGTTAGTACTACTTACCTTCTCTTGCAGTTCATCAAAGGCCTTCTGGATTTCTGCACTGCCATTGTACTTGGTGAGCATTTGATTAAGCTCGTCCTGGACAATCACTTTCAGCTAGAGGACGGACAAAAACAATGATTTGCAGTATGAAATGGCAAAGCGTTTTTTATATATACAGTATATACCATATTTATATACCATAAACGTGCAAATGTCAACTGAAATGGATACTCACTTTGCCCCTAAAGACATATCCAGCGATAGCGGCACCAATTTCCACGATGATGATCAAAGAGAGAAGGATAGAGAACTAGAAAGAGAGTAAAATGGAAATACATATATGTTTCAAATATAGCTTTATCTACCTAATATATAATAATAATATATGCCATTTAGCTGATACTTTTATCCAAAGCGACTTACATTGCAGTGAGTGCATACATTTTTCAGTATATATGGTCTACCAACTGAGCCACAGAGGACCACCTACCTCTGTAATAACTCTAAAATGACTGTAATAACTAACTATAATAGCTATAATAGGTCATAATATATATATATATATATATATATATATATATATCCCTTTTCCATCAGGTGCTCAAGGTGCTTTACATGAGGAGGACAAGAAGCAACAATCACAAGTTTCTATAGAAATAGAAAGAGAATCCTAATTGATTGATCCTTAGAAGGACTTCTATTGAACTATGTACATATTCTTCTGTATCCTTCTAGGTTACACAATCAGTTACATCGGATGCCAGAACGGAACACAATCTGCATCATAAGGGTTACTGCAAAAGTAAAAGATAAGCATTAAGTTTGGTCAGACCAGTTAGTTCAGATTTCTTTCAGATTTCCTTTCCAGAATGCAAAACTGGCTGTGTATGTTGTGTTGTGTTGTGTATGGAGAGAAGTCATTGTGTATGGTTTACCATTGTGATCATGCAGTAACTCTCTTTCCAGGCTCCGCAGCAGCCAAAGAAGGAGATGAAGAAGATGATGACCCCCACCACGATGACAAGAATAGGGGCTGAAGAGGTGGATGCATTCTTTACGAGGGTGTTATGAAGCGCTACCTGAACTAAGATGCCCACTACAATCAGGGCTAGACCACACAGCTAGAGGGGGAGAGAGAGAGAGAGAGAGAGAGAGAGAGAGAGAGAGAGAGACAGAGAGACAGAGAGAGAGATATGATTAGTGTCATTGAAACATACTTTTAAAAAGAAAACTGAAAGTGAACAGCAATGTTTGTGAAATCTGTCAAGAACAACATTACGTATGTGTCAGACTTTTGAAGATTAAACATTACACTATTTCCGATACTGTAATGTGTTCTGAAATCTCATCCAATCTGGAGCCTTTTCTGGCTACTCTACATTATGAAGGCTGCACCCAATCAGGTTACTGCTATAAGGGTATATTACTGGGACCAAATGAAAACTAATTTCTTTAACAACCAGGGGACACAAAGGCAAGGGGACATACTAAACAGGGGAAATATGATGCTGTATGTTTAGATTGCAGTTGCAGCATTTTTAGTACTTGAATCATTGACAGTGTATTTGCTATTTGCCAATGGTGTCCTCTACATGTAAGGAAACACAAACACAAGCTGGACTACCTAAATGTAAACAGGAGGATCGCGCCTCACACCTTTGTATGTATTAAGTACCAAGAACAGGAATTGAGTGCGGAGGCATGAGTCAATGTACAGTATGAAATGAAAGGTAATATGTGTATTATAGCGTATAATTACATTGCGGGGAAGTTTCATAAAGGTTGAAAACAAAATAAAAGAGCTTTATAACAACGCCCTGTTTTTCCAAACAAATATCCCATCTGTACTACGGTAGTTAATCCTCCAAAAAAGCTCCCGGTTCAACACTTTTTTGACCAAACTGGTCGAACCACTCTTTAATCTGATATGACTTCAGGACAATATCAAGAGAGAAAACAGACCAAAAAAGTCAAGACAAGTCCAGACAAAACTCTCATAACTCTCACAACTTCAACTTAAAATAATGGCATGCATATGTTACTGTACATACGTGGTCAGGTGAATATACCTGACCAGTATGACTGCTGTTAAGTCATTGCCTGAGGTGCCAGCCTCCTTTCATTGTCGGTAACACCAAAGTCAATATTTGGCATTATGTTTGAATTAGGCGCTGGTTCCTAGTGGAGAGGTACTGTAGAAAACTGTGTGTGTGTGTGTGTGTGTTTATGTGTGTGAGCATGTATGTTTATGTGTCTTTTTGTCTATCAGCTGATATGTGAGATGTTGTAGAGCAAAGCAATTCAGCTAGACACAGAGACAGATTAGGCAAGAGATCATGTGAAAGCATTGTATCGGTGAATGCAGATCAGGAAGGGAAAAAAGGGTTGATCTTGACAAGTCACATGATATTGTCATAACACTTTGAAACCCTGGTCAGTGGTCACAAGACTCCAACATTATTCTCACTCACTCACTCACTCACTCTCTCTCTCTCACTCTCTCTCTTTTACTCTCTCTCTTTTACTCTCTCTCTCCCTCCATCTCTCTCCCTCTCTCTCTCACACACATCCTTGCTTCCTCTTTCAGATCTACAACAAGGTTAAACACATTTCAAGAAAATTAGTGTGTCTGTTCTTGAGGGGAGAATTTGAGAACATCAGACCATAGGAGATTTGAGGAAGTGCCATGTTGTGTATGTGTGTGTGTGTGTGTGTGTGTGTGTGTGTGTGTGTGTGTGTGTGTGTGTGTGTGTTCTGGTCAGCTGACATACCTAGTGACCTAACAACAGAAAGATTACAAGCTTCCACAATAGTGACAAAGTCATAGAAAGTTTGCCGACTTCATGTTGACAACTCAGATCAGACACTAAATTAAATTCAGGAAAGGTTTGACAATACCAGGAAGAAAGGTGTAATGCAGCGTTCGTAAATGTCATGTCTCTCTATGAATGCATTTTAATACCAGCTGAAGTGTTACCACAGATTTTTGGAAAAGTAAATGTAGAAACGTGAGGATTTGTGCCCAACTACTCACCCAGAAGATGAAGTTGAAGAAGAACAGTAGGAACTTCACACATTTCATTCCTCCCTCGACTGCCATTGTTGCTCAGTATCAAGTCCCTGGATCAACACATAGAAATATAAGACTACCAAATCAACCACAGTTTGAGATAGAGATGTGTGTTGATGAGACGTGTTTATTTTAACAGCAATATGGCATGGATTATAGATTTAAATTATTTGCTGCTTCATATGTGGCTCTGCATACAAGGCTTTAATGGTGTAAATTGAGAAAAATTCTGCAAAACTGCCAGGCATAATGAGGATATATATAAAGGATCAACATTGACAGGCATCAGGCTACATTGTTGGTGTGTGGGAGGATCTTTAAGGAAGAGCAGACTTGGGGATGGGGAGTCAACACCTCACAACTCTGTCGAGGCACACCAGATATTTCTTTATAATTAATTGATTATGGGCCACATCAAACATGGCTTTATACAGTAGGGTTATTTGAGCTTGGCCTCTCTAAGAGAGTGTCACAGGCTTGTAGTCTCCGGCATGCACGAGGGTCTACAGGCCTGAATCCACAACAGCATTCTTGCCACACCAGATTATACCATAAAACAACATTTGTTTCAAACTTTAGTTTAATGTGCCCAAGCCCATCACATGCATTGGGATCTGAGGTCAATATAATCTGTTCCTTGACAACATTTCTATGATCACTAGTACTGAAGGATTAGATCAACTAAGGTTGACTGGAATGTGGAATGTAGGCTACATAGACAGATCATGCAATTTGCTGTGTTTTAAGTCTGTGCAGTCGGATGTTTCAAAATGCAGAACTTCAATTTCGTTTATAAATGCTTGCCGCTTGACGTCTTCAATATGTAAATATTAATTAAGCTCATTGGATTATGCTCATTACTGTGTGTTAGATATCTGTACACATTAGGCTATCAAAACGTTTAAGGCCCTATCTAAAAGTGAGTTATATGGACTATTGGTGAGGCCTTGGCTACTTGACATGAAAACTAATTATGAGCCTCAATTTGAAACATTAAAAGATCATGAGACAATTGAGTATAAGAGAAAATACTGAATTTAGAAGTTTTGGAAACTCTCATCATAGGCTATAGCAGGGTCAGAGGTCCGCAATATAATGCGACATCGATCCATTGAGGCGGTAGTGACCAACCACGCAAAAGTACAGGCTACCCCGTTAATAGACTGTTATCTAGAACGAGGAAACAATGTAACGATTGTTACCAATTAAATTAGTTACGTCGTTTGTAGTCAAATTCAATTAGTCAAGTATCCGTAAAGACAACAAAGTTACTCCTTACTCATGTGCATTTCCTCATTCACAAAAATAACCTCTCGTTTTATAAACCATTTTTTTCCCCGTTCACTATTGAAATAAGACTATAATTTATAACATCAAACAGTTGACTTAACGAAAGTAGATAAGAGAAAACCTACTTTATTCCAGATGATATGTTTTACAAGAAAAGCAACGACGAAGTGATGTGTGAGGAGTTGGGTGGCGAAATAAACTTGTTGAAGTTGATGTGATTCTCGGTAAGTCCCTCCCTCCTCCATGGGCTAACCTCACCTCCCCGACCTTGGTAGTGACTCACGGCAGTGGCTCCCAAAAGTGTAGCTATCATTAATATACACAGCATATTAGTATAGATTTACAGGAATGATTGCAGTAGTGTGCCTATATAAACAGTTTACACTTTCAAGGTAAAGCACTAGGCCAGTGATGAATGACATTATATTTCAAGCATTAGGGTTAGGGATAGGCCTATGAGTTGAATTATATTTAATGCGTATTTCCTCAAAATGTTGCTCTTTTACACACAATTCTGATGAGTCACTAACAAAGCTCTTACTCTGATTGGGTGGAGACGGGTTAGGTAACACATGGCGTGGAAGAGCATTTCTGTTCCCACATTTCCTCCCTTGCGATGGCAACTTGTTGCAGTCAATCACGAAGTTGTCTGCCCTCACATAGTATGAGAGTGCTAGCTGAGAGCTACAGCTATGGCATTTACTTGTAAAACATTCTAAAATATTTTTATGACACCCATTTATGATACTTCCCTTTAATGGATGCTAAAGACCAGTATGAGGAAATACTGTAGATCAGACCTGATGAAGAGTAGAGATAAGAGGACTGAAATTTGAGGACTGAAAATCGGGAAATGAGGATGCGGTCATGGTGACGAGCCTGTGAGAGCTACTGTATGGTTTACAAGTTCATGATATTCACACTATTACATAATCATGTTCTGGATTGTGATTATTAAGGCCATCATTGACATCAGAAGCGGTCACTCTGACTCATGTAGTCTTCCCTGAATTACTATTGCAGAACTGAGGGAGGTAATAAAGGACTTACTTTGGGTGGGGAGGAGATATTTACTTCATCATGATTAAACAACAGTTGACAAAGAAGTCACTCTTCATACTCAAAAACATTTATTTCAAACATTGATATCAAATACGGAATGAAACCCTGAAATCCTTATTTTATATGAAACCTATGAGGATGCAATTGTTGATTCCTATGTTGGAACCATATGCTATTGTTTGATGGCTAAGAAATAGGAAAAGCACCTAAAAACCCTATATTATCTTTGACTGTACACAAACACATTTCTTATTCTGATTCTGCCTTCAAGATAATGATGAGAGAAGATATGTCTGCCTCTTGTGGCAGGACTAGGAAATATTATAATGTGACTGTTGCACACTTAGACCTGTTCAAACATATATTGATTAAAGCCCTCCAAACCCTAGTCTTTACCCTAGCCCTAGCCTTAGAGGGATTACAAAACCACATTTACAAAATCACTATTTGGTTCCATACCCTGAAAGGAGTCTATGGACAAGGACAGACTTCAATTTACACATTGGTTCTGTTTATCTGGGCACTGTGACTAACCACTAACTGTTAGCACTTTCAACCTAAGACCAGTTTAAGTCAATGGACCGCTTTGAAATGTCATGCCCAAATCCTCCCAAATTCTCTAAAAAGACTCAATGACTTTATTTAAATTACTTTCAGGTAATTCAGACATTCATGATATTTCAAACATGCTAATTTGACAGTGCCCTGATAAACAGAACAATGTGGATGAGGTTTATCCTTGGCCATAGACTCCTTTCAAGATAACCTAAATAAAGGCCTAACCCCTTTAACCTTAACCTCATTTTTTGTGTGTCTTATTATTTCGTAGCATATTATTCAACATTGTCAACTTTCAGTCAACGTTTAATGGTCTTGAATGAATCAAAACAGTTGACCTCTTATTCGATTGGCTAGTTTTTCTGTAACTCATTTCGGTTGCTTAGCGAAGGGGTTGGATGTCGTTTTCTGTCATGGCGGGATGCATGAAATTAAGAAAGAGATTGCTCTCCGAAAGTGCAAAACTAATAGTTTTGTTCGTATTTTTAAGTTTACCACAAAATACACAACAAGTCTCAGGTACGGCGTACGTTTCTAGGTCTTTTACAGATAAATCAACCATGAAATTAGATGTATTTTCATTGAGTAGCTTGCTAAGTTATCTTGTGTAATTTACTAGCGTGGTAAGGTTAGCCTAGCATAGGGCAGCTAACGTTAGATAGCACCACTTCGCTTAGCTAGCTGTCAATGTTTACAAGCTATCACCTATCTTTATCTCGTGGCTGGCCAGCTTATTCATTTAGTTAACTACATCGATGAAAGATTGATTGGCTGTCAGTGTATCGGTGTTGATTTGATTAGCACACATACATACATACATACATACATACCCATGTAGCTAGCGAGAAACGCCCACAAAGTAGGCTAGTTAGCCTGTCCGGTAAGTGCCGGCGTAGCTGCAAAAAGTTGCCCTGTCTTTTTTAGCCAGTTGGTTAAATGTTGTGCATACTCTACAATGTATGACAATGACTGTGGTATATTGCCTTGCTGGTGAATACAACACAGGAGAGAAAATGCACAATTAAAGGTGACGAACATATTCTTATTTCTTATTTTTTTATTTCTTTATTTCTTATTTCTACAGGTAGTACGCTTAATATTATCAATTTCAAAGATGGCGAGGAGTGTGAAAGATCAGAAGCCAGTCACTTCTGCTACCTCAATTCCATTGTGCCTGGATGGAAGGAAACTTGGACAAGAATTCAGGCAAGAGAAAAATATTTGAGAATTGAATCAATAGGTTGAACCCCCTAACCCTAGTTCCAAGCCTAACCCTTGCTCCAGCCTTATCAGAGCTGTAGTTATACAATATGTATGGTTTTGAATTAAATGTTTTGTTTGGGCTCATGTGGCATTGTGGACACAGGTCAGAGTATGGAGCTCGAAACAGCTGAAAGTGACTGTTGTAGAGGATGAGGAGAGGCTGCAGGAGCTGGAGCACTTCAGTGTCTGGGGCATGATGCAGCACTTGATGCGTGAGCAGTCCAACGAAACCACCTTCAGCATCAGTCTGTTCTGTCAAAAGACCTGCTTCAGGATTGATCCTGTTCACCCCAAAGCTCAATACACCGTGAAGGCCATCCGCAGTAAGTAGAAAGGCGGGGTTTCCTTGAGATGTCAGATGGCTTATAAGTAAGTTCATGTGGTTGAATGTGTGCTGTTTATTTTTACTCCTGTAGAGTTTGACGTTTACCTGTTTGTGGTGTTCCTCACTGGAGTGCTGCTCTTCGTTTTTGCTAACTCACTCAGCAGGTAAGTCAATTGGGTGTTACCCCCCTGAATGTTGATAAAGTGGTCAAAGTTATGTCACCATTTATATGTTGTTTTTGTTGTGTTTTTTGTCCAACAGGAGTCAGGTATTCTATTACTCTGCAGGAATGAGCACAGGCATGATTGCCTCTCTCATCATTGTCATCTTCATTATGGCACGTTTTTTGCCCAAGGTAAGAAGACTACTGTATTAAGGCCTTGCGGCTGATCACACCTTTACATTAACCACATTTGAACTGTGTATCAAGAGATATTGGTAGATTTATCATTTTGATTTTCCTCTCTCAGAAAAGTCCATTCTACGTGTTGATAGTTGGTGGATGGTCCTTTTCCGTTTACATCATCCAGTTTGTTATCAAGAACCTGCAACTAATCGTGAAAGAACACTGGCATCTGGCTTTTGGTAAGTAGCCTACTTACTTTGGCAACGCAATCATTTAATGTATGAGAAATTGTTTCAAAATTCATATCTCCATGTATAAGTAGATGTTGAATGAATTCTTTGTCTGTGTGCCCCAGGCTATACTGCAGTAGTGGGGTTCATCAGTTTTGCTGTGTGTTATCGACATGGCCCTCTTGTGGAGGAGAAGAGTGTCAATATCCTCTCATGGACGCTGCAGTTGTTCGGACTGCTGCTGATTTACACCGGGATCCAGGTTCAGCAAGTGGCTTTGGCCATCATTGTGGCTGCCTTCTGCGCTAAGAACCTGGAGTATCCTGTTTCCCTGGTCTTCTTTGTTTGGCGGTAGGTGTTTGGGTACAGTACAACTCTCAGCTGACATCTGACAATTCGATTCCTTTTATCAGTGTCAAGTGGTATACATTTCTAATCTGGTAATATTCTGTCATGCAGTAAACTAAAGCCAACTCTATGCTGGAAGCCAGAACCTCGTCGACTGCTGACTCAGGAGGAGTTTCAGAAACAGGGGATGGAGGAGACACAGCATGCCCTTGAAAACCTGCGGAAGTACTGTGGTAGCCCAGAATTCAGCACCTGGAGGACTGTCTCTCGACTTCAGTCCCCAAAAAGGTGACACTGGCAGTAAAATGCCCTCTAATGTTTAACATCCATGTAGTGAGTATTGAGCTCTGGTTGTACTCTGAGCAGAGTTAATTGCACAGACTACTAGATCTTAATTTAGCTTCCTGCCTGGGGGACGATAAGTGTCTTTTTATCTGTCATCACATCACTGACCTTCTTCCTTTCCCATTCAGGACTTTCAGTAATGTTTTCAGAGTGGTGTTAAACATTTGGTGCTAAAGAGATGCTGGTGGTGTTATCCACAGGTTTGCAGATTTTGTGGAGGGCTCAAACCACCTGATCTCAAATGAGGTTTCCGTCCACACACATGAGTATGGTCTCGGAGGATCCTACTTTGAAGATGAGCTTTTTGCCACAGATGAGGAGGATGATGATGATGATGATGATGAGGATGGAGAGATTGTAGATGCTTTGAAACGAGAGAGAGTCATTGCATGGACCAAAAGAGACTTGTAAACATGGATAGATGGGATCATTTCCCAGCAGCAAATTTGTTGGTTGCTAAGCATAAGTGCAATCTTGCAAATTCTCGGACTGGGGTCAATGAGTCAGAATGGAGATTGTGAAATAATGGCCATTGATAAGCCTGTGTGAGATCTTCTTTCATCCTGGGCAAATCTGAGGCGTCCCTATAAACTACCACTATAAACTGTTGTTGTTATTTGCACATAGGGCTGAATCATAACTTGAGAAAGGCCTAGTTCCATGCAACTTCAGTGCACATCTCCTATTTTGATGTGAGTGGTTGATTTGTCTTAAACTTTCTCAAATTAGAAATCAGCCCAGTGTTGAAGTTCTGCTTGAGAAAACGCTTGGATCAATGTAAGAGAATGTTTATCCTGCTTGTTGGTTTGATTTTCTTGGAGACAACTTTGTGCTTCTGTCTTAACTCTGTAATTTATCCTTTGGTTTTAGTTTTATAGTTGTAGTTTCCTTGGTTTTATTGATTTCACCCAATTCTCTCGTACGTCTGACAAGTGTTGGAGATTCTGGGCAACAATGAGGTATTTGAAGTACTCTGTTTACAGCTGTTGGGCCTGAATGTACCTTTTTTTTTTTTTAAATAAATAACAATAAAACAGTAATCTTTAGTATCACTGCATTTATTATAACCCTTTTGACACAAAATAATTTGTATTATATGAATATCTCTGTGAATTGTAAGATTTGTGATTTGTGGAGATAAAATGTTTATTTAAAGTACATTTGACATAAAAATCTATGTAGGTCCTTGATGATTTTCTTTTTTCGGTTTCCTTTGAAAAATATTATGCTTTATTTCTAAAGGAACTTCAAAATATTAGTGCAGTAGTTTGTATCACATGCGATGCCTTTAAGTATGAAATACATGTAAAACAGAGGATGTTGAAATAGGACTTATTTTTTTACTTTGAGATGTTCTACCTCTGTATGTTTTAATATAAATAATCATGCCAGTATCAATAAATAATCCATGACATGAGACCATTTGTCTTTGATCTGTCTATCAATGCATTAGACTCTACTTTATCTTAAGACATAATTCCCATCTGTGGAAAGCTCCTAGTTACTTGTAGAGGAGGTAATACTGCAAGGAATAGAGAGCTCTTGAAATACATCGGTGCTGAAGTGTAATCTATGATGGAGTTATGTTGAATGGACTCTACAATACACTGCTTTGAACAGCAGGGGTCACAATAGCACTTTTAATCATTAACCATACTCAATACCTGACAGTTTCAAGTAAGGGACTTGCTGTGTTTCTTTATTTGGGTTTAGAATATGTTATGCCCTGGAAGTATTTGGTTTTGGCTATTGTATTACTCTATATGTTAGCTTTACTGATGTCATATTTAGGATTTTCACAACATATGTAGGGATATGAATGGTGACAGAAGAACATCAATACTCCTTGGCTTTATAATTTTAAAATGGGTATGGGCATAGGTTATTATTGTAAACTGCATTATTCTTGTTTGAGAAGTTCAGGTAGGGCTGCTTGGAAGAGACATCTCTTATTCTACATTTATTTAATCATTATTTTGAGGAAAATGTCTGCAAACTGTATGAGGGGTTTCTTGTTTACATTCAGAGAAACCTCCAGTGATTCCAGCACTCTGTTTGAATTAAAGGAATTGACATGAAACTTCACACTCATATTCATTTAAATATTCACCATATAGTGCAAGACTAAATATGTTAATTTTAAAAAAGTGGAAGCAGAACTAGAAAACCATTATAGATTACCTCCTTTCTGGTTTGAGACAATGAGATATTTATCTAGTACCTTGTATCCACTTTATTACTTATATTTCACTGTGCTAGCCTTCAATGTTACCAGGTTTTTGATTTCGTCATCCAATTAGTGGCAGCATAGACAAAGCAGATGGAAAACATTTTTGAATTTCTCTCTTCTCTATGAAACAGTGATGCAAATCTTGTTTGCATTCCACACAGTGGAGGCGATCCCATATCATTTACTCTGCACAACATTTTGTAGTCTGCTAGCTAACAAGAGCAGTGAGGTCATTTGCATGTGCTTCCCGGATGAACAGACTGGTGTGTTTGACAGCATAATAAAATTGACGAGGACACCATTTCCTCTGTGTTACTTCCTCCATATAATGCAAACACACCTTACAGGGAAGACACTCCATCACTCAATGCAAACATGACCAAGCCTAGGCGGAAGGGGGGGAAACCCTCTGATCTATCAGCACATCACTGGAATTGGGATAGCCCCCCACGGAGGCTTCATGTAAAGTGCCTGGAGTTCCCCACACATCATAACTAGGCCCACACAGGCAATCTGAGAATTTTCATGGTACCCTGCAATGCTTAACTCAAAAGCTGTGGTTGTTCCTCACTGCTGACCATCCCCTCTTTGGTTTTCCTCGTGTATCAGTCAAAACATTACCCTCTGTTACTAAGATTTAGGACTGAGAGAATTTTTCACAATGTTACATGGAACACATTTTACAAGGAATTTAGCATTTGGCTGGGATTAGAATAATCACTGTGTCTGCATCTGGACATCAGATTAATGTTGTCCTATAACATACTAAATAATGTCATTTCCATCCAATATGTGCAGATATAACTTTAAAAACATACTTAAACACATTATGAAAAATCACTGTCAGTATGCACTGTATTAATCTACCATTGGGAGGGTGGTCATTGAGAGTGTTGTGTGTGGAACAGGAAAATACAGGTCAAGAATGATACAAACTTAAAGTTTATTGTAGGCACAATTACTGAGCATGCTCAGAAACATAAAAATGCATCTCCAATAAAGGGTCTTCTTCACATGGATTGATTATGGTCACCAAACGTGAGGGGAAAACATGGCAGCCAACCGAAAACTAAGGCACCACTAATAACAAAGTCTTTATCTTTTGGGCTGCCACCATCCTCAACTCTTATGTTTGTAATCACATAATGTACATGTACATACCAGCAACTGATTTAAGACTCAAGGCCGGTTCAGATCCATCAGTTAGGAGATTAGACAAGGTTTTGGAATGTAGTTTGATTGATCTGAACAACATAATTATAGAACGTTTCCAGTTTTTTGGAGATGCAGTTCACATTTTGCTCTTTCCAGACAACCAATAGGTTATCAAACTAAATAAATCAACAATATCAAATACAATAGTCTGAAAAGAGAGAGGATTGGTTTAAGTGGCTGATCACATGCACAGTCATTATGAATGTCAAATAAAGAAAAAGTACGCTGAAATGAAGCAGAGGCACTCAGTACATCATAACCATAGCTCAGTGTTCAGTGCATTTTGGTTCCTTTGTTTTAGGTCACAGAACTGTGCAATAAAAAAAGAAAATCTGTCCTTCAAACAGCTCAAACAGAAACCAAACATGTTTTCTTCACTTCTACCACTGGACCAGAGATGTGTAGCATATGGAGGCAGAGCTTTAATCCAATAGCATCCAGTTGTCTCAGTACTTATTAATCCCAAATATCCGTACACCATGGAACTGGGGCAGTTTTGGAAGGAGGACGGTGAGGAGGGAGGTTGTATTGATCAGGAAATGTGTGGCGTCGTATTTTGTGTAGAAACTGGCAAGAATGTACCTGGAGAAGTTGAAATGTAAGGTGATTATTCAATGCTCAGAACAAACAAGACCGATAATTCAGTTGTATGAGTCTTCGGTTACACTTCACGTTAAAGTTGCCTTTACAAAGAGTTTAAGGTGTGCCCATTAGAAGCATTTGTTATGCATGTATAAAGCATTAACAGTGCAGCCACATACAGTAGGCCTACATCAAGCACAATAACATATCACATAATTTCAACCAATAAATTGAATGCATTAGTCATAATCCACATAGAAACACATTTTCTCTCTCTCTTTCTCTCGTTGTAGACAATTAACAACTTACAGCACAATGGGTGAAATGGTGAGGAATTTGCGTGAGGACGTGAACTGAATGCCGTAGTCCATCTGTTCCCAGTGTGTGAGCAGACGAGCTTTGCCCTGGTCTGGTGTCTCAAAAGGAGTGCCTTTTACTGTGTGCAGAAACAAGTACATGACCTGTGATGGACAGACCACACACAGTGTTACAGTAGATCACACAATCATTCACTAGCAGTGCTTTAATGAGCTAGGTAGATAGATATTCCTGGTGGACTGTATAAGGACACAGAAGGTGTTTCTAAAAAGTCCAAGCTCAATCATCTCTTATTCTAGATTACTTTAATCATTATTCTGTGGAAACTGTCTGCAAACTGTATGAGGGATTTCTTGTTTACATTCAGAGAAACCTCCAGTGATTAAAGGGACTTTAACTGAAAGAAATGTCTGACCTTTTCATTCATTTGTGCATTCTCACTAGCCTCTTTGACCACCTTTCCACTGAAACTTCACGCTCAATGAAACTGAATAAATAATGTACAGATTAATAAGGTAAAGGACTGATGTGTGGTTTTCATTGTAAACCTCAAAGGTACCTCTGATACAGTATCAATCACATCCCTCTACACCAATTCCCTAGAGACTCAGTGGTCTCACCATGCAATAGCAGCATCTGTATCTAACATTCCTTAATTATTTTAATGTACAAAATTGTTTTTGTTTTTCATATTCATTTAAATATTCACCATATAGTGCAAGACTAAATATGAGGTCATTTAAACAAAGTGGAAGCAGAACTAGAAAACCATTATTGATGACCTCATTTCTGGTCAATGAGATATTTATCTAGTATCTTGTATTCACTTTATTATTTATATGTCACTGTGCTTGCCTTCAATGTTAACAGTTTTATTTTATTTTATTTTGTCATGCAATTGGTGGAGATAGAAATCGGACGGGCTCATTGTAATGCATGGAATAAGGTATGATATCAAACACACGTGAGCCTTTTTTGATGTCCATCACATATCTGACTATTGATTTCAGGAGTGATGAAACCGTCAGTAGACAAATCTCAAAAGTCAATACATCAAACTTTAGGCTATTCAAAGGATGACGAAAGCACAAGTTCCCATTACTCAAAATCAAAATCAATCAAAAGGCTCAATTAAAATAGGGAGCTACATTTTCTAGTTTGACTCCTTTTCAGAATGTAGGCCTATATGAAGTAATAGGATATATCAAGGAGTACATTGACCTAGATTAAAGGAACAACCCAAATTGTGCTGACCGAGTTATGGATAACGTTGGTGAGGGTCCAGACAAGGGGTACAGAGAAGAAAGGGATGCTCAGCAGGACGACATGGAGCACGGTGGTCAGCAGAAGGTAAGCCAGCCAGATCCCTCGGCTGTTCATCACCCGCGTGTTGGGGTTCACCTCACTGTGAGCCACGCCCACATTCATCCTAAGGAAAACAAAAAGGGACATTAATCTTACTTAATCTTAATCTTACACCCCCCCCCCCCCCCCCCCCAACCTCCAAACTGTGAAGACCAAGAAGATTTCTAATTGGAATCAGAATGGCAGGAAGAATAATTAAATTCCAGTTAAATTAATGCCTAATATGCATATTACACAGTTCCCTTATTTCACATATCACTACAGCATGTGACGAGGTATGTTGTCAATAAAAGAATGTTGATGGAAGTAGGAACTCAAGGCTGATGGAAGCAGGAACTCAAGGCTGATGGAAGCAGGAACTCAAGGCTGTATGCATGTCATGTCACCAGACCAGGTTAAGAGGTGAGTAACGTTTTAATGCAGGGCATTTAATTCCAATCGAATCCAAAAGTTTAATTAGAATCTGGGAATAAGAACTGGAAAAAGATTCCATCCCCTCCCCTTATCGAATGTGTTGCAGGCGTGACCTCTGGCCATGACAAGTTAGCTGAAGAAAAACATCTAAATAAAAACATCCAAGTAACAACTGAATATTCTAGGTTTGTTGATACATTTGTAGCCAGATCAGACTAAGTAGCTAACTCACAAGATAGCCAGCTAAACAGCCAGCCTGTCTAAGCTATCAGGCTAGCTAGCTAACTCGGCCACTGTTTGGTCTGCTACCTCGTAAAAAAGAAGAAAGATTCGCCCCCAAAATCGTCATAAATTGTCACATTCCGATAATTGATGTAGCAGGGGATCATTACAAATAGCTATCAATTTAGAAAACGATATAATATAGCTGTAACTTTCCTCTCAATGTAGGAACTCACCTTCTGTTGTAACCAGGAAATCCCTTATGATGCCTAATCCCGCCCCTGTTAGTTTTGGATTGGCTGAATAACAATACTAGCTACATCATGGGTCTCAGATCTTGCTATCAAATTACTGAGAGGTTTTAAACTCCATTATTGTCAATAGTCTACATTGTGAGATGGCAGAAACGAGTACACACCTCAATGGTGCACACACACGTATAACTCTGACATAAGAAACAGAGCCTGCAGCCTTGCAGCCTACACTGAGATGAGATCTTCTTCATGACAGGGTCATCATATAATAAAACAAATGATTAATTATAACTTTGATTCACAATAATGTTATCAATTTAGTTCAAAGTAATTTCACACTATATCCACATTATATCCTCAGACCTATTTGAAAGATGAGATGAGTGTCAAGCTTTTTCCCCACGTGCTGTATCAGTAGGCTATATAGGTACATTGTTAACTTGAATGTCAATAAATGTAGTCATTTTAGCACTACATTTACATAGGCCTATTAGTGATTGTAATTGGAGATTATCAGAAATCCTAGAAAGAGATGACTCATAGACCAAACACTACTTCCTTGTATACCTTGCCTCAGATGTACAATACTAACTTCAAGTTCCTTTTTTGAGGAAAGTGATGAATAACAATAACAATTACTGTCAACATTAGATAATCATTGTTTGAAGGAATTATAATCACCACACATTATAGCTACCCACTATACTAGGCATAATGATGTAAGGGACAAAACATTCAGGAAGCTGTGCATATTCATGCATAATAACAGGAATGTTTTAGGAAAGCACAGCTTCCCTCTTGTGTGAGTGCAGGTCATTGATGCTGTTTGTGAAATCCAGTTAAAGTGAAAAGGATTTCCTCAATGGTCTGAATGTATAATTTCTTTCATCAGCTGTGAAAATGATCTTTGTTACTACAGATTTTAAGGTAAACAGATGCAGATTTAAAACCATAATAAGAGATTGCAAATCACCAAAAACCATAATTGGTGTTAAATATCTTGTTTATTTTTCTGCATTCAACAGAGAGGTTTACACAAAATAAATACATTTTGTCGCCATAAATATGATTAACAAATAAATAGGTCACATAAATACAAATTTAATAAATATGTCAATAAATATATCATATGATTTTACAATTTCATGTACAAATTGGTCGAAAGATGAACACAGGGAGATACATGACATTCATGTATGCTTTAGGAAGAAATACAACATTGTGATAACACAACAGCATTTCTAGATATTTTGACATGTCCTATGACAATTCCTATTTTGACCAACATGATCAGACAAGATATGAAGAATATGATTATCCACTACTGAAAGTAATTTAATACTGACGCAGAAAGCCAATTAGTTGTGGCTTAATTCGCAGCTCTACAATTCACAGTTGAGTCCTGGATGTGCTGTGCTGGATCACCAAGGGCAAAGACCCGAGCCGTGAGGATGGAGAAGGAGAACAGCCTCTCAACACTGTAGAGGCACTGCTCCAACTCTCTCCAGTCCTCGTTGGGCAAAGTCACTTTGTCAATCTTAGGGTAGGACCCCTACAAAACAACAAGAGTCATGAGATGCAGCCTACCAGTCTCAGTTTAACATAGACATGAGTCCATACTGTAGATTCAGTTCAGACAACAACTGCTTAGTAGGTCATGAATTTCCAAAACATTCTGTGTTTCATGGAAACATCTGCATTTGAAATACAGGGTTGAGTGGAAATCCTTGCTGCTAGGGTGAAGATGGAACATGCAACCTCAAATACGTTTTTAAATTAATCTCATCTCATTCTGTACATATGGTATTTCTATTGTGACTGAAAAAAAAGAACATTGCTTACCTTCAACTGATAATGGAGCTCTCCCAGTTCTTTCACAATTTCTTTTGCATTATTTGCAGCCTTACAATTGGCATTGTTGAATTGACCAAGCATCTCAAATATGTCAGAGTAATTCTTCAGCGCAGCAGCTATCTTCTCAATACACGGCTTATGTGGAGGAAGGTGAAAATAAAAAAGATGATTAGACAATGCCACTTTTAATTTGGTAATTAGAAGATGCATCTCTCCATTTAGAGTTTAGGACATAATGTAGGCCTGTTGTTTATTTGTTTCTCAACAAAATAATGTGTGTGTTTGCCAGATGATAAATGCAACATATTAATCATCTAAACAGAAATAATGTAGCTTACCTTTGAATCAGATCTTAGATTTGCAGGATCACATTTGTCTTTGGCCTGCACCAGTGCAAGACTGGTTTTGATATTTCTTTCCACATGTTTCAAATCACTGGCCACCTGCAGGACATGATCAGACAGTTAAAATACTTTGTGTCCATTCATTCCTTACAGGTAGGCTATGGCAATTTGTGCCAAAAAACATTACAACCTATACCACTATCATAATCAATTAAACTATAAGCAGACTTACCTGAGCGTGGAGATTTTTAGCAATTGTATTCAGTTTGATAGAGCTCTCTTTCACCTTATTCCACATAGGTCTAGCTGTTGGAGCGCTAAATGCACTCGTGAACACTAGAAGAATAACGATAGCTGTGAACGGCATGTACATGATTCTGATTTCCTTCACACCTGATTGCACTTCTGCAGCTTTATATGGTATCCCGCGCCAATGTATTTATCTTAGCGTCAGTACTCGTCAGCTTCAGAGTCCCTGTCCAACTTATATTGTATACAAACTACGTGAGTCAGCGAGGACTTTCCCCTCTGGAAATCCTCTTACCTGTCACAAATTTGTGGTTTCGCTTTCGCAAAAATAGTTGACGACATAATACTAATATTTTTGCAAAGAATTCAGCCATTTATCAATTATTTTGTAATTATAAAAAATAGCCTTTTTATGATATCACTTACGCCTATCAAAATATTTTGTTAGGGTTTTTCTGAGGAGCAACAGCTCTATAATTGCAATGTAAGCTATTCGCTCTATATAAGCTGTACTTGGAACTTATAACGAACAGCTAAAAATGGCTATAATTAAGCATAGGCGTATGCTTTCAGATATTGCCTAATATTGTCGCTTGCACATTCACGAGGATTGTATTTTTGTTTTATTGATTGTAGGCTATTAATCCATTTTCAGTAAATTGGCTACACGATGTGAAACATATGGAGCAGATGCAGACTTGACCTGCTATTTGGAAATGTAATTTGTCAAGAACAGAACTAAAAGGTCATGGAAAAGTCGCACATTCTCTTTTGCTCTGAATTTAATTTATCAACGTTTCGGCAATAGTGGCTTCATCGGGGTGTGGCAAAACTGTGATGCAGTTCTATGAATTGGAGATGGCCAAAGGTGCAGGAACTGCTATTTATTAAAAAGTCCAAGATGTGCAAATCCAAATAGCCTACCAGAGGTATAGCGATAGAAGGAATTTGTATAAATATTCAGTGGAACTAGGCTTAGATAATTTTCATTTGGCCTATAAAGAAAGAAGTATAAGTAGCCATTTTAAGCCAATCAGTATTTTAAGTCATTCCTCATCAAATTAATGAGGAACATGACATCTTGCGTCTTGAAAATAAAGGTGTGATGTCGTCTCTCTCTTGAAATAGATTGATCTCAATGGAACTTGGTAAAACCGGTGATAAACTATCTTGATTTATATAAGGCTTACTAGAATTCTACTGTTAAAAATAATCATGCAAACATTTTGTTAGTCTAGAGCCAAAGTGATGTGAAGCAAAATAATTGTATAACATATCCTTATTAAAACTTCCCATCCCTATTAGGTATCTGCATGATTCAAACAAAATAAACCTTAAAGAATTTCCATTAATGACGTGAATGACTGCTCTAGTGTATCGTCATCACTGGCACATGCAGTTTGATTTCCTCCTTTTAAAATGTTTGGTTTGCGGTTTAAAGTTTCACACGTGTAGGTGGTCAATATGTCGAGGAAGTGAGATTAACCTTCACATGTCAGAGCATGATGACTTATTGAGAAATGTACTGTCGATTAGTACCTTCCTCAAGGGCAGATGCTAAATGGGAGTCTGGCCTTCCCAAGGATCCCAGTTAGCATTTACTCTTCCTCAAGGTGGGGGGTTAGATTGGGTGTGATAGATAAACATTCCGTTTCCCTGCAATTTCTCTTTTAAAGAGAATTTGTTGACCACTTTATACCTCTTAGACTGAAAAGTACACAAGCAAATGCCCCAATGAATAATGTCATTATTTTGAATAATAAACGACCCATTGTTCTTTTTAAAAAGGGAAAATGTATTTGTTTTTATTTTATTTAAAGCGAAAGAGATAAGGGAAGACAGATTTTTCTTTCACGTGATTTGTGCTCGAAAGAACAGCAGATTAATTTCCAATTTGAATACCAGCAGAATGATTAATTAATAATCAGTTAATTAAACATGATATGAACAATTTAGCTTAAATTAAGATATATTTTCCACATAAGAACATATGACTTTGGATTTATAGGCTTCTGATCTGGTGTGGTTATTAACTCATATCAGATCCAACCAGCATGAAGATGCGTAGCCAAATTCTCTATGATTTTTCCCCAAACTATAACCTACAGTCTATAAAAAGTTATGTAAAATGTATAGGGCATAATATAAATGTATAATGTCACCATAATCAGTTATTTTATTTTGTTTGACAAAATAAAGGAAAAGTGTGTAGAGTGCAGATTATTTTTAATAAAGACGAAAAAGCTTTATGGGTAGCCTTCCTACGCAATGATGGTTTTCTCCGGAGGCAACTTCTACGGGTAGATGTGTTGTGTAGTACCATTCTGTAACGTTTGTGAACGTTGCACCCTCCTGAATGTGCCATATTTTACTCCGGAAGAGTTTGTTTGTTATTGTTAGCTATGAATGGAGGCAGCATGAAGTGGATCCTGTAAAATACAAAATATTTCTGTAGTTAGCGGGTGAGGAGCTACTCGGGGTATACCTAAGCTACAGATTTAGCAAATCATTGATTTCGCCATTATTTTTTTAATTATTTTGGGTACATGGGATTCAATCTTACCTAACTCGAGCAATCCAAACTGGCTAGCTAGCTAGCTAACAAGCAGCCCGCTTGTCTATTTGGCTCACATCTGTGTTGGTCTGTGTGTCAGTAGCTGATAATAGCATTCTCAATGTACACAGGTAGCTAGCTAAGTACAAGACTGGTATTGCAATTCGTAGATAACATATCCTGCTGCCTAAATGTTTGTCGCTAGTTGATGAGTTTAGAAGAGTATATGACTATCATCTAATATCATTATTTAGCTGTTATTGTGGGCTTGATGATCAGACAACACAGGAAGCAATAGTTTTAAGTTGTAATATCTGATAGAAGTGGCAAGCCCAATGCTGCTCTTACGTAGACTATTCATAACTTTGGATTTAGCTACTTTGAATATAAGGTGGATTGAACCTAACCACCAGTTTTTCTAAGGTTGGCTCCTGTCCTCATGATGAATTTTGAGGGTCTTGACCCGGGGTTGGGCGAATACGCGCCTGCCCTTCATGGGAGCCTTGAGGCGGGTATGGAGCCCTCGATGGACCCAAGACTCAACCCCAATATGCTGCAAGGTGTGGAGCTTGATCCAGATGGACTTCCCGTTACCGTACCAGAGTCTGTGCACATGCTGGAAGGGATGTTCTCTGAGCTCCACAGTGTAGCTGCAGAGGTGGGGGTCCCTGTCACTGCAACTCACTTTGACCTGCAAGAGGAGATGCTATGGATGGGTAACCACAGGGTAAGAAAGACTCAGTTACCTATAGTTTTGTTTACAGTTGCCCCCTTTCGTGTATTTGCAATCAAGGCTATGGCACTTTTTGTTGTGATACTAACTTCATTGTTTTGTGTTTCCATACTCGTTCTTGCCTTAGGGACATGCAAGCTCCTTTTTTGGTCCCACAATGGGCCGTCACTCCTCTTTCCAGGTGCACTCCACTGATGACATCCGCCACATTCACAGCATGGAGACAGGAGTGCTGTTCCTCTCTAAGAGTCATCTCAAATGTGTCACCCGGGGGGGGCTTGTAATGTTTGACTACCCGTAAGTTGCACACAAATGCTAAAACACATTGTCATTGACACACACACACACACACACATACACACACACACACAGTACTGTATTGTCATACATTTTGGACGAAAATTATATCAATGTTATCTGCCCATCCATCCCTGCATGAAAATGTATATACAATTGATTTTGATCATTTTAAATCTCAATAACAGTTCTACCGTATATGTACATGTTTCAGAATGGAGGAGGGAGCTGATATGCACAGTCTGCTTATGACGGATAACAACACATTCCTCATGGGTGGACTACAGAACTATGTGGTGGAAGTTGACCTAAATACCGTGCAGGAGACTCAAAGGGTGAAATGAAATGGGAATGTATTGTACTGCATCACACCTCCACACCATGCGTTATCATGGCATATATCCAGTCCTTTCTCATGGTTTTAGTGCTTTGGACACAAAGCGACATATGAATGATTAATTTGAAACTTTAATGTGTCATGTTTCCTTGTATGCCTAGTTCACAGTGGAAGACCCAGGGGTAGCTATCATGCGGCAGTCCAGTCGTTACTTCTTCTGTGGACACACATCTGGAAAGGTAAGCATAAAAGAGAGAAACCCAACCTTTAGTTACTCAGTGTGTGGATGCTTTTCCACTCATCTTGTACCTTCTACCAAAACCAGGTAACCCTTCGTGACCCGCGCACCTTCAAGCCAGAGCAGGAGTTTGACGCCTTCTCTGGCAGCCTCTCAGATTTCGATGTCCATGGCAACCTCCTGGCAGCGTGTGGGTTCTCCAGTCGAGGGATGAATGGACTGGCGTGTGACCGCTTCCTCATGGTTTATGACCTGCGCATGATGCGTGCGGTGACTCCACTGCAGGTGCATGTGGACCCCCTCTTCCTGCGCTTCATCCCTACGTATGCATCACGCCTGGCCATCATCTCGCAGCAAGGTATCAAATGGGAAATGCATGTTTCGATTTTTATGATCACATTTATGTTCTGCTCTTCTTCTTTTTGGTAATTTTTATTGTAAATAAGCCATTTTTACAAATTCTTTGAAGTATTGTTGGCACATTATTCCTGGGAGGATCCCAAAAAGAAAGAGAAAGATTGACCGTCTTTTACTTCTTCCCCCACAGGACAGTTTCAATTCTGTGAGCCTACTGGGCTAGCCAACCTCAATGACGTCTTTCATGTGAGCACCGTAGGCCAGCTGCTCATGAGCTTCGACGTGTCATCCAGTAAGCAGGCTTTGGCCTTTGGGGACACTGGGGGATGTGTGCACCTCTGGTCTGATGCCCCAGAGGTCAACTACAATGGTTACTCCCGGGAGACAGACTTTGCCTTGCCCTGTCTGGTGGACTCCCTGCCTCAGTTGGACTGGAGCCATGACCTGTTGCCTCTATCCCTCATCCCTATGCCCTTGACCAGCTCAGAGCCCCTCTTGTCTGATTGGTCCACCAAGCAAGCCACTCCCAGCCCAAGGTAGCTTGCCTGTATTTGATCCTTGTGAATTTTGATCTGCTGAGGTAGCCTTAGTGGTGAATCCATAGCACCCTGATGAGGGGTGAAGTTACATTTTAGATGTAGCTGGGAATACACAAACCATCTCTGATTACATTTACTATGGGCATATTTTAATCAAAGGGGGTACGTGTCATACAATGTACGAAATAGGGATGAGATATTGAGGAAATGAACAAAGTTTACATATGTATTTTTCTCTCAAGACGAGCACCCCCTGTGGACCCAGAGATCCTACGCACGATGAAGACAGTAGGGTTCATTGGTTACGCCCCCAATCCTCGTACTCGCCCGCGGAATCAGGCATGTCAATCACCCACAAATAATATCATTTTATGATTGCAGCAAGCTTGTTTTACACTCTAGAGATGTCCAGTCCTTTGAAGAGTTGGGATAATGATGCTTGGTTGGAGTAGGACGTTTTGTCCTCCAACATTTACCCAATATCTTAATTGCTTTGTTTCAGGTTCCTTACAAGATGAAAGAGGTGGAGCTGGACTATGATAATTACAATCAGGTTCCTGAGTCACCCATTGGTCGTGATGAAGAGCCACACCTCTACATGGTGCCCAAGAAATACAGGAAGGTATGTCTTTGCATTGATTTATCCAGCTGTAATTGTGAAATATGTCAAGAGAAGGACTGATTGCATGAATATGTGATGAGGACATGTTTCAGTGTGTCAATTCCTTGTGAGACCTGTTTCCAAGTGAGACCTTCCTTGTTCCCATC
Organism: Argentina silus; assembly: GCF_951799395.1. Lineage (NCBI taxonomy): Eukaryota > Metazoa > Chordata > Actinopteri > Argentiniformes > Argentinidae > Argentina > Argentina silus. The sequence continues at coordinate 8,988,438 of NC_139662.1, forward strand.
AGGTCACCATCAAATACTCCAAACTTGGGCTGGAGGACTTTGACTTCAAACATTACAACAGGACCCTGTTTGCTGGCCTGGAGCCTCACATTCCCAATGCTTACTGTAACTGCATGATCCATGTAAGAATTGGAGATGGGTTGTGTTCAAGTTGGAGATCGGTTGTGTTATCAGATAAATGTGCTTGAGTACCTGTATATCACTCATCAAGGACATCATTATTTGTATTTAGCCGTTTCAGTTGAAAATGTTCAAATGATCTGATTCTACTTAACACTGTTTTTGGGAATATTTTTTAGGAATGAGAGAGAGGGGTATAGTGAGGGATCATAGTATAAAAAGTGGCAAACTCGAGACTAAGGCAAGATTTGATTGAAGATTTGCTGAGGGGAGACATGTGATTGGTTCCTGCTACACCATGCTTCCACACAGGAGTTGTCTTTTAAACAAGTGTTATTTTGTGTCTCTCTGTCAGGTGTTGTATTTCCTGGAGCCAATCCGCTGTCTGGTCCAGAATCACCTGTGTCAGAAGGAGTTCTGTCTGGCATGTGAGTTGGGCTTCCTCTTCCACATGCTGGACCTGTCAAGAGGAGACCCCTGTCAGGTAGAGCTCAATCAGCATTCAATTAGATTAACTTTATTTATACCCAAGTGCTGCTGGGCTGACAGTGACAGTGCTGACAACATGGTCAGCACATAACCAACATCATATTCTTTACACTCAAACACATCTGATCCATGATATACCCAGATTTTCTCCTCTCCTCTCTCCCTCAAAAATGATATGTCCTCTTAACAAAAAAAGAAATGAATGACCATCCTGTTACTGCTATCAACTCATTGCAACCACCATCCTCTCCCAGGCCAGTAATTTCCTGCGAGCTTTCCGCACCATCCCGGAGGCGTCTGCCCTGGGCCTGATCCTGGCGGACTCTGATGAGCAGAATGGGAAGGCCAGACTAGGCCGTCTCATCCAGAGTTGGAACCGCTTCATCCTCACCCAGCTCCACCAGGAGACCCAGGAGCAGGAGGGCCCACAGGCCTACAGAGGGGCCAGCAGCAGGTGAACCACTCAATTCAATAAAACTGCATTTATTTCACAATGGGCAATGATGCCGGGTAAGTAGTAAGAAATATATGGTAGATACTTACATGTACAGTATACGTACAGTATATACAGTATATGTACAATATGAAACACAGGCACAATAATAGATACAAATATTTTAAACATTTTACAACAATAGTTACAAAACAACAGTGTGACAGTAATACATAGTTTCACTAGTTTAGATGTTGAGCATGAGTGATCTGTGTTTGCAGACTCTGGCTTGATTACTTAGATCTTTCGATGCTGTCTTTGTTGCAGTGCCCTAGGGTCCTCTGGCGAGTCTGTGATAGGAAGGCAGTTTGGGTGTGAAGTTGAGAACAGCAGCCTGTGTCGCTGTGGTAAAGAGACGGTTCGCTCCTCTCTCACTTTGCTGTTCACCATGCACTACCCTGAGCAGAGCTCGCTTGGTGAGTTTGCCACAGATGTTGTTTTCTCCACTAGCATTTTGACATCTATCATTGTTATTTGGAGTACTGACCAGGAAAAACTCCAGGCACTATATACTATATAGGCTAAAACTTGGCCTCAGAGTTGTTTCTGTTCAGGTCTCATCGACAGAAATATCTCCTGACTGTAGATGCATTTATTGGCCAGATATTGATTTCAAATAATTTTCTATCAGATAAGACGATCAAGGAGTATGACTTTGCTGAGATTCTGAAGAAGAGTATATGCCTGGAGCAGAGCACTCAGGCGTGGTGCGAGAACTGTGAGAAGTACCAGCCTACAGTAAGTGACTCTCTCCTTTCTAAAGCACCGTCATACGTTGTTTATTGGATTTAGAGTTGAGTCCATTGCTTAACCTTCTCTTTTGCTCTGTCTGTCCATCTCTAGGTGCAGACACGTAACATCCGCTGTCTCCCAGATGTACTGGTCATCAACTGTGAAGTGAACAGTGTTAAAGAGGCAGAGTTCTGGAGGGCTCAGGCAGACGTAAGACCCTGATAGTCCCTATCTTAGTAAACAATTTAATGTCCTACACGCTACGTAATCCCTCCCATAAAAGCAAACCTGTATGCACACGTCTTTGAAAATGTACATTGCCATCATGGTGAGCTAGTTGTTGATTAGTATCCTAAAAAAAGTTGTTGATTAGCACTTGATGTCATGGTAAATGGCTAATGTGAGACACACACACACACACACACTCACACACACTCCTTCTTTTCTCTCAACAGTATGCTTTCAACAAGGCCATGAAAAAAGAGGCAATGGAACCCCCTAAGCCTAAAGAACCTCAACCTATCCCCACTGAGTGGTGCATAGAGTAAGGAGCATGTTTTCTGCATAGCCCCGTACATATTTTCATTTAGAAACATGGAACCATAGATTCATGAAATGATTGATGGAAAGGCTTGATAAAAAGAAACCTTGTATCTTACTTTGCCTCAGTTTTGCTAACATTCTTGCTGACTCTGTTAGTGGGGAGGGGGTATGCAGCGTGGAGGGTGTGACCTTTGACACGAAAGCGGAGGACTTGCGGCATGTTTGGATCCCTCTCACCCTGAAGATGTCCATCAGTAAGAGCCAGGGACTAGAGATCAGCAGCTGGCCCGAAGGAGAGGAGGTGAGAAGGAAGGAAGAAGTGATCTCAAAACCAACCCCTAGAGGGTTGCAATGTCTGCTGGTTTTTATTTCTCCCCAAATATAAATACATTGATTCATCATCATTCGGTCCAGTTATTTGTTTTCTTTTTTAGAAGAGACCCTCCAGGAATTAGGTTTGACGTGTGATAAGAGTTTTAGATACTGTATGCATTATATAATTGTCCCTGTATCCGTACTTTACAATCATAGGTTCAACAAATCCAACACTTCTATGGTTTTTGCAATGATCTCCAAATATGTTTTGTGAGTTAACTAGTGTAATAAAGCTGTATTAGTGCATGTGTTGTAAACTGAACACTTTTTCAATCCATCTTTTAGCTGGGCTCTGCTGAGGAGGCTGAAGGAGCTTCTCTGTATGACTTGGTGGTTACCGTGCCTCATATCCTTGATGCGCGCACAGGTGGTAACTTGGTGGCACATATCAAAGTGGGAGAGACCTATCACCAAAGGAAAGAGGTAGGATTGATAGTTGGAGATGACACTTAGTTAATGTAAGGATATCAACAGATATTTGAAAAAAAAAAGACAGTTTGTGCGGAACCATGTTTGAATAAATTGTCGTTTCTTTTTTCTTCATGTTGCTGTTTTAGGGGGTAACACATCAGCAGTGGTATCTATTCAATGATTTCCTCATCGAGCCAATTGACAAGGTAATTTTCATGCATTCATGATGCATTAATTTCAAGTAACCTTGATGAACTCTATGCCTCAAATATAAGAATCTGGTTTCAAGTCATGCAACAACTGTAAGTGTGTAATTTGCCATTTATTATGTCTGTGACCCTGAGTAATAACTTGATATTGAACTGCAGTTTTATGCAGTATTTCTACTAATAAAATGTATTGATCGATAGAATATAAAAGAGATGATTCAAGTATGGAAACGTGTTAGCATGTTGGTTGTGTGTGTCCCAGACTGAAGCTGCACAGTTTGATGTGAACTGGAAGGTGCCAGCCATCCTTTATTACGCCAAGAGAAACTTCCACACCAAATATGACCTTCGCAGTAAGACATGCTCTCATAATACACTCACTCACTCACACACTGTTATTGATCTGTTACATCTAATTTTTCCAGTTATCAGGCGGAGAAAAACAAGCAATAGCACAAGCAATATGGTAATTTCCGCAGTAGATATTGGTCTTAGTGGAAGCAATTGTGTTACTCGAGATGGATTATGCTCATCATAGGGCCAGGAGGTTTCCCTTACTACTTGAACTAATCTATAACTAGAGCACAGAGTTTTTCCCGGTCAGTTAACATGGAAGAACACCTGGCCCTGACACTGTATATGAGAGTGCACTTCGTTACACCTGATGGCTGTCTTCCCCAGTTAAGAACCCCATTGAGGCCAGTGTGCTGCTGACAGAGGCTTCGCTGGCTAGGAAGCAGAGGAAGAGCCACGCCACCTTCATCCCACTCATGGTCAGTGAGATGCCCCAAGCGGGAGAGCTGGTGGGACTGGATGCAGAGTTTGTCACACTCAACCAGGCAAGTCTAGCATGTATTATGTGAGTAGAGCTGCAAGTTTATGACAGACAGGGATCAGCTCCCCGAAGCCTAGCCTTCACTGCTGGCAGAGTAAATGCAAAACTGACCAAAAAACTATTGTCTAGGGGCAACTTCATCCTACTCTTTTAATGATGATGATGATGATTAACTGCAACAGCCACACTGTTTGAGTGTCTCCATCTGTTGCCCTGTAGGAGGAGGCAGAACTGCGTAGTGACGGCACAAAGTCCACCATCAAGCCCAGCCAGATGTCTGTAGCCCGGATCACCTGTGTGCGTGGTCAGGGTCCCAACGAGGGAGTGCCGTTCATCGATGACTACATCTCCACTCAGGAGCAGGTGATGCTCCCCTTCCTTGGCAATAATGACTACTTCAACAAGCTGGATGTTCAGATACTTATTGCTACTTAGCTAAATCAAATGTTGTAATCTCGTTCTCACTACAAACAAAACAACTTTTTAGCAAAGTGGCTTAGATTCAGCTTGACTTTGGTCCATAACCCACTATGGTACTGCTTCCTTTTGCAAAGGTGGTGGACTATTTGACACAGTACTCTGGCATCAAACCAGGGGACCTGGATGCCAAGATCTCCTCCAAGCACTTGACCACGCTGAAGTCAACTTACCTCAAGTTGCGCTTTCTCATTGACACTGGAGTGCGCTTTGTTGGGCATGGTTTACAGAAGGACTTCCGGGTCATCAATTTGTTGGTAAGTGTGTATACTGGTTGAATCTGATCTGTATAATGGCCTAAAGGAAAAATTACCAGTACAACCAATTGCCTCAGAACCCCTGGCCACAGTTTGGGTAAACATGTGTCAGCTAAATACTCTATACATTCAAAAGGGGATGTTTCACATGTGTTTTCATGTTCTTTGCTCAGGTTCTGAAGGACCAGGTTGTTGACACGGTCTACCTGTTCCATATGCCCCGGAAGAGGATGATCTCTCTTCGCTTCCTCGCCTGGTACTTCTTAGGTGAGGGCAAATACGATTTACATACTGTTTTTAACCTCACTTGATCCTAGATACTGTTACTACATTTTCATGTTTATTTGCACATATAGAAATGACTTCCTCTTAGCCTGCCTTTCCCCAAAGTTCACCATGTCACCATGACTTGTCGTTGTGTGAAATGGCAAAACTGCCTCTTGATCGATCATCATGACTAAGCTTTCCTGATTCACTCATGCACCCCCTGATTCTTGTCTCCAGAACTCAACATCCAGGGGGAGACCCATGACAGTATTGAGGATGCACGCACTGCCCTGGCGCTGTACAGGAAGTATCTGGAGCTAAGTCGTGGAGGCGGGAACGAAGAGGTCAGGAAAGCTCTGAAGGGACTCTACGAAAAGGGCCGCAAGATGGACTGGAAAGTACCAGACTGTGACGCAGGAGATGGTCAAGGTAGCCCAAAAAGTACGAAAATGACATTGCATTAGATGTAATGTTAATGGGGTCTGAATATATGGGAGCTAGCGAAATGTTACTAATAACAACCATTATAACAAGAAACATGAATTTTCAGTCCATGTTGATTGTGGTCTCTCCCCTCATACAGGTACAGCTGTCTTTCCCTCCGTGATGGGGCTGTAAGCAGTGTCTCAAGGCATTACTGACAAGTGGATTTTTACCTTTCACCTTCACTCAACCCTCTTTTGCAGTATTACAACCAGAACTTCTCAACCAGTGATCTTTGTCAGAAGAGAAACAGACATGACCAAAATACAGAATTAGATGGTGTCAGTGTCCACATGATCCATACTGTACATAGTCATCTCATTTTGCTTGCCGTCACGTTATATTGACATAATTGATTAATGGATTGAACTACTTTGACCTTATCAAAGCAGAATTCAAAACAATTTCCGCTCTTATGTTTTGTTTTGTTTTTAATTCAATTTGTAAAGAGTGTTTGTTTGTTGTACATTATGCTGCCAAATGAGCAAAGATTTGTGAATTTGTATTTTGAAAATGTGATGTACTTTTTATAATGAATTCTTTGAGGCCTGTCATTAAAGTTGACAACATTAGTTGTTCATGAATCGTTCATTCATATTTGTTTCTCAACTTCACATTATGATGAAGTGGGAGATAGAGTTTAATTTACAATCGTGTTCTCACTAGTTTTTATTGTGAATCCAGCAGTGTTTTATGTTTATTAGTGTGATCTACAGTATATGTCCAGGTATGAGGCAAACGGATACCATACAGAAGTTCATTCTTTGAGCTTCCAGTGTCTTAATTAGAAGGCTAAGTGGCGAAGTTCAATGAAGGTTTTATTGAGGCACATCACATATTTTGGAAATGCAGACTTCTGATAATCCTTAATAAAACAAATGACAACTTTACATACAGAATGTGCACGTAGGCCTCCTACTCTTGAGACCATAACCTATTTAGGAAGGACATACTTTCATCTTCTGTTATCACTATCATTTTTGATTTCTTGAGGAAGTGTATAATCCACATATGTGCACACACATATGGTTGACTGTTAGATCCTGGGTTAGGTCCTAATGCTGTAGTTAGAGGACCTTGATTCTGGCCTATGTTGGTTCTTCTTATTCTTATTAAAAAACCTCATCTGAGGGGCCCTCGACTGATTCATTACCTCTAGTCATACCTTGAGAGGAAGACACAGTAATCTGTTGACACTGGTGTTTTTCAGTTCCATGGAGTGGGGTAACATTGCCTACTACTGTGTGCGACTGTGAGGCAATGAATTGTTTCACCTTGACTGTAACGGAAGCCACCAGGCTTTGAGTGAGTGCCTCAATTTGCTTGTCTGTCTCGGAGTTGTCAATAATTATGGCTGTAGTTGAGGGTTTGACATCCACATCAGCGGCTGCCAGTTTCTCTAACACTGTCTCAACAACATCCTCTGCTGTTGAATTTAACTCACAACTGGAATTTCCTGTGTCAACGTCCATATGAAGAACACTGCGGTGGACCTGAAAAGGCCCCATTGGTAGTTGCGTTCTTATTGCCTGTTTAATGATGTTGCTGACAGTTTTGATAACTGTGTTTCGGTTGGTCTGACTTTGAGTACGGCCATGTTCAAGTTGTGACATTTTTCCATAAGGAAGGTGTGAGAATTTGAGGGACTTATAGGAAGGAAAGCAGTCTGACATCCCTTGTCTCCTAGAGGACAGTAGAGGCAGTCTTTGATGCTCTCTTTCTTTAAAGGAAATAGGGCAGCTTGGAATCACAGTTTCAGCATTTATAAAGGCCTTCAGACTCCTCTCACGGCATGACTTGTCTGCAGAGGATGGGACTAAAGGCTCAGAGGCTTCAGGTATGTTTTGTATGGGGAGTTGACTTTTGGGTAGAGAATTGGAATCCTTCACAACATTACTTTTTTTACTGAGACTTTCAAGTGGACACAACAGAGTTGTTTTGGTGGGTGAAAGGTTGCTCTTCTCAAGTTGAAGTTCAGGCAGAGAGCTATTTGAGTTTTGTGATGTCTTTGAAAGAATTATGAACTGCTTAGCTTTAGAAGTTTCAGTAACGGTAACTGATACTTGTTGTCTCTCCTTTTCCACTGGAATGGTGCTCATGGCTTGCTCTTGCAATGTTCTGTCAAATGACAACTTCAAAACTGAGGGTGGTTTGGTTTGTAAAGTCTTCACAAAGTTGAGGTTTTGAATACTGGTCATGCTTTGGTTAAGCACATACTCTGTCCTTTTTGCCTCTGCCCTCTCAGTTGGGCTTTCTTTTGTTTGTGCCATGTTGTTCATGTGATCTTTAGCATCCAATTTATGAGTCTCAACAATAAGATCAGGTGGCAGGGCTGTGGTAATCAAATGTTCCATTTGTGAGTTTCCTTTGTCAGATATTTTCTCTAATGTTTTGTCATCATATCCAATTTCAATGTTTCTGTTCAACGTTATATGTGTTGAATCATTTTGTCTCCCTGAGCCTCCACAAAATGTCAGAGCACTCTCAAAAGCTGATTCAATGAGATTACGAGAAATACAATTAATCTTGGAGTCTGGCTGCCAAGTAGCTGGATGTGCCTCCTCAAACCTGGGAGTCTCCAATGAAAGGACTGACCAATTTTCACAGGACAAGTCATTTTGATTGGAATGACCATGTTTTATCTCAGAGGCTGGTGAGGGCTGATGTGACATCATCAGTTTGGCTCCATGGTTTGCTCTTGGACAAAATGCCCCCATTAGATTTCTGTTGTCTTCATATTCACTGTCAGACAAAAGGTTATCATCTAGAGAGGGCGATTCGATAGTTTCTAAAACTGCAGTCAAGACCCCTTGGTCCACCTCCCCTACTTTTGTGAGGATGGAGTGGCAATCACTCTTGTTGTTTTCTAATGAATCCATTCTGACTTTCTTCAAAATAACGGTAACGATTTCAGCTGCAATGGCCTTTATCTCTGCATCCATGTCCCCAAGATCTTCTATAGATGAAAGAGGGGCTCCATCCCTCGACACAAGACTCGTTCTATGACCCCCCAAGAGGCGACATACTTGTTGTTGATCCTTTAACAAAGGGTTAATGACTGAAACGCACAGTAGCTGTGGGCTTGCAGTTATGGAATCAAGATCCTCATATTCATTTTGGACAAAGAGAGACATCATGTTTGCATTAGGACCCACTGTGTGTCCTAATTCAATGTAAGGCTGTTCTTCCATAATGAAATCAGAGGAATTCAATGATGTGCTTCTATCTATCTGATCATCAGCGCATTCAAAACCTCCAAGAGAGCGCTCAGCATGAGAGGGCGTACTGTTGTTGGTCTGTAATGACCCATGGCCTGGATGAGGATGCTGTTGTGCTGTCTCCCGTGAACTCTTCCCAGCTTCTACTTTGCGATCTCCCTAAAGAAAAAAACATGTCAAGAAATGGATGTCAATTCAGAATTTGCTGCAAAAATCAAGTGTTCACAGAAAACAGCATTAAAGAACCAATGCACATACATGTGGCCTTTGACTGTGCTTCAGACTAGCCTTGGAATGATCCACACATGGCAGCTCAGAGGGTTTCTTCATGCATTGGTTTGAGATCAAGTCTCTACATAAACTTGCAACTGCAAATAAAAAAACTGAAAATTAACAGTAGATACCTAAAATAGAGTAATATTTGATGTAAGTAATGTAATCCACATACTGCAGCTACAAGAACAATGGTTTATGTTGACAAACACTCACCCAGCTTTGGTGATGCATGGGAGACTCTTCTAATCAAACACTTTTGAAGAGCAATGGTCTCCTTGCTGTTTTTGATCCCCTCTTGTCTCTCTTTTAGATCTTTCAATTGCCGTTCATGCACAACATTCTTATTTCGATAATAATGCAGCATCTGCAAGTGAATAGAAATGCATTTGAATCCGGTCAATACTGAATTCCACATCTCATCACAATAATAGTAAGTAAAAGACAGGTGGCTTCTCAAACACAATAGAGCAGAGGTGAGAATGGTTCCCAAACCTTTCTTTGTCTCTCCTCCATTTTTTCTCGATGTCTTCTCTTTTGATTAAATTCCGACTGGGCATCCCTTTCAATTTTCCTTAGTTCAGACATCTCATGCTTTTTCCATACCTGGAACAAAATTCTCATATTTTTCTCACTTCTCGTCTTTTGCAAATATTTCATTTCTCCCACACTTATGGTTCAATACTAGTCACAAGGCTGTGTGTGTTTCAGAATGTTCCAAACATTTATCAAAGTTTCAGTTTGTTTTGGCCATAGGCATGCAAAGAAATCTAATCATAGAGCCAGTCTGTTATTTCCTATTTTGCCATCTGATGAGAACAGTTTAGCACCACAACTAGACAAAGTTGGTGCTAGAGTATTAAGCTAAATTGTAACGGTGCTGAGAAACTTTATCCCCATTACCAGTTCATTCTGCCATTCCTCCTCCAATCCTTCCTTCCAGTCCTTGCTGTTTTCCATACCCAAAATGAAATGGATACATTAATTACATTTTGATTTAATGGTACAGAGCACTTTTCTTCTTATTATTATTATTTATTTTTTTATACACTACAGCACTTTTATGCCAACCTGCTACTTCTATGGTATGCAAGAATACTGTGCTCAAATCTTATAGGCTCATCTCAACACTCTCTCATCAAAACACATCAAAGGATTGTCTCTATATCCAAATTAAAATTAGGCTTAAACTTTTCAGTGCCGATAAACAAACAACTAATCTGAACTCATCTTACTCTTCTCATATTCTTTCATCTGGAGTGAGATTGCATTTTCATGACTGTTTTGTATGAGTTATGGGTTTGAGTTTGTGTCATGACTTGGCATATGCCTAATCATTATACCTAACCTCAGGTTGTCTCTGCTCGGTTTTTGCAAACTTCTGAGGCTCTTTGCCCCTTCCTCTGTCATCCACCTCCTTATATCAGTCAGAGTAATATCTTTTGGAATCTTTTTTTGTTCCTGAAGCTCCAATAAGGTCTTCATATGGATAGTCTGCCAATAAATAATTCCAGTATTTGTTTTGTATCATTTAGAAACCACCCTCATGCTAAAAGTGTGGGCCTACAGTTATTCAACTCACTTGCTCTTTTTTGTACGCCATGTCAAAATGATTCTTGATAGAGGACAGATATTGCCTATATTCATTAAATTCCTTCAACGAGCATATTACCTGTGGAGAATTAAGAGTATCAATGACAGTAAGTCACTTATTGGTCATAGCCCTAACAATGGTATGTACATTTGAGTATAGGCCTTACTTGATTTTCTTCTGTTATAAAATGTCTCCTTTTTAACATGTCCTGTATGTCTCTACGTTGATAGTAGTCAAAGAGGTATGGATCTTGAAGACTGTTGTAGTCAGGTTTCATTCGGTGACAGTTAGGGTCTGCCAAGCTGAACTTATTGGAGGGCTGATACAGCTAAATTGAAAATAAGGTAGAGACATTTAAAAGCTTGTGTCATTTTCATAATACAGAGCAGGCATATGTCAATGTTGCTGCTTTCATTAGCTAGGGGACTGCGCAGCGACTTACTTTCCTCCCCAAGCTTCCACGGCTCAGGGTTATCTGGCATCCTGGCAGTAGTGGGAGTTTGGTCTGGGTCAACAGCACTCTCTGCTGACCATACTTCGTATTGTTTGGTGGTGTCATTACAGGTGTAAGCAAAAATGCAAATCTCTTTTTGTGTTGCGTCTGAAGATAAACCCTTGAAAAGCTGCAGTTGTAGCCAAGCACTCGATCACCATGGAAACTATAGTGCTCGCTAAAATCGGACCTGATAGATTGATAGCCAGTTTAATGCGTTTCCAGTATGACTTTTACAGTGGATGCTTATGTGATTGATGCATACGTTATTATATTGCTCTGTCAAGATAGGCTATCACATGTGTCTTTTATTTAATTGTGCCCGTTATTTGCTTAATTACTTGGCCTAAATCACACCATGGCAGCAGAAAGGACTGACTGTACAGTAAATGTAAATGTTACGTCAGAGTCCTTTATGACGTATTTAATTGACACATTTAAAAGGCTGGACAACTCATTTTCAGCTCACTCTGGCTGTAGCTGCAGTTGAAGACGCGGACCTGGCCTGGCAATATTTTGCTCCAGCAGAGAGAATCATCACCCGTCTCACTGAAAGCTAAAGGGAAGGAAAAATGTAAGTCCCTTGTTCTTTTGTTGTTGCCTAAGGCTACCTATACTTCATCTAATAATTGGCTACAGTTGTAGGCCTACAGAAATCAAGTGAAAACCCCTAAAACCATCTGGGTCCAGAAACTAAATGCTAACCTGGACTAAATGCTAACCTGGATCCTTAGACCCGAGATTTTAAACAGTTTAGGGAAGGGTTAAAGTTATGGTAAGATTTATGTAAGGGTAAATGCTAAATGGGATGCTTGGCACATACCAACTCTAACACTCACCATGAAATTGAGATTTAAAACAGTTGGTTAAGGTTATGGTTAGGATTACTGTATGTAAGGGTAAATGCTTAGTTAGTGGGATGCTTGGTTGAGATTGAAAACGGTTAGGGTTACAGTTAAGGTTATGGTTAGAGTAAGGCCAGGGTAAGGGTTAAAGTCCCACTTTGCATCTACCATTTACAAATGCATTATCAGTACTGTTCAGTCCCCTGGGCGTGGGGACCACAGAAAAAATGCTTCAGCTAAGAGCAGACAGAATTTAGGCCTATGTGAAAAACTGATCCCAATAGGCTTCATGTAAAACAAGCCTATGTAGACCCAATATTTAGTTTTTGGGAGAGTATTATACCTGGTTATGTGGTGTTTCTGTTATTGTACTTGAACTGGATTTAACCTATACATAAAGGTCAAGTACAAACCCGTGCATCAAGCGCTGTTAAGCGCACCTGCAGATCTTAGTCAAGTGCCCAGAAGGGTTGTAGACATGGTTCAGTCCCATCAGGGTTAAAGACCCCATCTAATAATTGTAGAGTAGAGAAATATTGCAAAAAATAAAGCAAGTTGCCCAGCAAAGAGTAGACAGGCCCAGTGCAGCTTTTGATAAAAAAAAAGAAAGAAAGAAAGAAAGAAGAAAAAGAAACCCTCATACCAATAATGTAGAAGAAGCTTAATGCTAAGTGGGATGCTTGAGATGGTCTGACTCTGACATCACCACTTTGAAGTTGAGATTTAAAACGGTTAAGGTTAGGTTTATGGTTAAGGTAAGGGTTAGGTTTAGGGTTTCGGGTAGGTTCATCACAAGGATCCCACTTAGTATCTACCATTCTGGGTTGCCTGTATTCTTGGTTTGACTCTAGACAGTCAGTCTATGTTACACGTTACATTTTGATACTTATAGAATCTGTCCCACCATCACAAATGTCTAACTTCTTTATGCAATAAAGAAGGATTTAATTTTCACTTTCCATTGTCCCTTCTCTTCATCTAGCGGAATAAACATCAAACATCAGAACCGGTGAGAAGGCTCAAGGCTCAAGGCTGTTTTGTCTGTAACTATATGCTACAGTAGGATGCTCCTCATAACATGCAGTCCACTTTTAATATAATGATTCATCATACTATTTATCGGAGACCTGTTTTTTAGTGTGTACTTGTTTTGTTTATTTGTTTGTGTTCATATTTTTTGGCTCTCATGTTGACAGGTTTTGAACAGTCCCCAGCCAGAGCAGACCATTGGGAAAGTGGAATCTACAGTTTTAGAGACAGACGATATCTCACCCTCTATCAACAAAATGAGCTGCACAAAATATCTGTCCGAAACAAAGCGCCGCGCAGGTTTGAAACTCTTTCATGTTGTTAGATAGGCTGACTCTACAAATTCAGAATATTGTAAATATAAGTTCAATGCAATGTATTCAATTGTAATCAATTGTATTTGACCCTTGGACATTTGGCCTGTGTCAAGTACAGTATTTGCTGCAATGTCAAGCTATCATTTTCCCTTTCTTGCCTTATAGAACGCTGGATCAAAAAAAACAGCTCTGTGGTGGATTGTCATGCACAGCCGTTTGACCAGTTGAGGATGGATACCCAGCAATCCATTGGAAGTGAAAACAAGGCGTGCTTGGCTAACAAGAGAGACTCTGTTGCCATCACGGTTATTGAGGGTCTATCTGATGCGTAAGGTCTTTTTACTATTCCTTTTAGTTAAGGACAGGTAATGTATGACTGATCATCCAGTTTTCCCATTACCATTATTGATATGCTTGGGATAATGCACTAGAACAGTGTTTCTTAGTGTAAATCAAATTTAAAAAAAAACATGTCTATTTGTTCATCTGTTTTGCAGGCAGTGGAATGTCATACGGGAGGAAATGCCAAGCAATGTAAGTTTCTTCCTTGGACATAACCCTACCATCATCAACTTCTTCTCATATTTTCAATGTAACTTTTGAAAAACACTGTTTCAGTGAGATAATTATTTTCCTGTTTTGAGTTGACATTCATGTTGGCTCTACTGTAATATTTGAATTCTGACATCTCTGCCTTTCCTTTCGGGTGTCCTTACTTCTGTCTAAAAAAAGATGACAAAATCAGACCTTATTGAGGTATGCACCACCATTTCATCGTGGGTGAGAGAGGCAGTGAACATGTTTGTGGCACCTGCCCTGTCCCTGACAATGGCCATAATGGATGAACGGGACCCTGAGGTCAGCCGCAGCCCAAGCCCCAGGATAAGCCGGACCAGTACCAGCAGCTCACTTGTGCTCTCCCTTTCTCCATCAAGGTATTCTGAATGTGATAGTGCTTTAGAGTCAGGGTTGGGGTCATTGGAATTTCAATTCAGGAATGAATTGAATTTATTAAATTACAAATTAGTGCAAATAGAGCATTTGTTTTTGAATGATTTCAATGAGCAGTAAATGAGAAGCTTTTTACAACCAAAGTTTTTTTCAATTTTTGAATTGTGAACTCAAATCCCTTCCCGAATTGACTGAATTGAAATTGAATAACACTATTTCATTATGTAAACAGCATTTTATTTGGTGTGCGTGAGAGGGGGGTAAATGCCCATCAACTCATAAGGGAGTTTGCGATTTTTAGTGAGTGAAAAAAAAACAAAGCAAGTAATGACTTGCTGTGATGTCAATAATCATTTAGAATTGTAACCATACTTGTTAAAAAACATGCAAGGCTTATGATGTATTCAAAATGCTGTACTGACCACAGCAGCATGTAAGCCTACAGTATGCCAAAACATTTATGTCTATGTTATGAGTAGTTAGTTTACAATATTACATGTTGCTTTGTATTTCTTGGTATTTCAACAGCAGGTCTAAGACCATTTTGGAGGTTGAGGGAGTACAGAATGAGTTGAACTGTCGATCAAACAGGTCCACTCCAAGTGGGAGTGGAAGCGAACGATGCTGCAAGCCCCTCTGCGAGCCATTAAGAGCCTTGTTAGGAGTGTCGCAAGATTCTCTCTTTACCAACATAGAATCTGAGATACGAGGATCAGTCAGTGATTTCATCAACGCCTCAGAAAATAGAGAGAGTCAACACTCAGTTCCAGTACAGAGTTCCTCCATTGCCCTGACATCTGACATCTTTGAGAGTGCAGTAGGCAATATCAATTCTGGCCTCTCTGAAGTCTTTCTCCAAGCAGCAGGCAATTCAACCTTCCAAGTGGCTGAATGCAGCAGCATTGGCGCTGCCAAGGAGATGCTTCGCAATGTGTCAGAGAAATTATTCTACGCAGGGAAGGAGCTCCCAGGTGCACTCTTACATTTACAGATGATCATGGCATCAAAACTGCCCCCTTTTACAGCACAGCTTATCAGTGCAGTCTTTGACCACATGAACGATCTCTGTGGTAAGAACGGACAGGATTCTGTTGTAGATGCTCGACTGGTCCTTGTTGCTGTGGCAACCAGAATCCATGAGATGACCCGAAATGGATTTTCAGAAGACACCTTTACCGTGAGTTCGGATGGTGGTGAAACTGTCGGAAGAGAGCTTCCAGTCAACTGTCTCTCAAGTGGCCAAATCAGCGCCATTGCAGGTGACGAGATTGATGACGTTTTCTCACAAGTATTGAAGGATTTAGGCATGAATAGGAGTGAAACATCGCTGCATGGCTCGCACCAGTCCCTGAGCGATGTAGACCAGGCTCGCGCAAGCTTGATGGAACTCCTCTCCCACTACCCAGATGTGGCTATGCCTAACTTACTTCCACTTGATTCTGAGTTGAGTGAGGAAAAGGATCACGATGGTGATGTCCTGTGTGAAACCCTGAAGCAATCATACCAGGAGTTTCGTGAAAATGCCACAAAGGCGGCAGGCCAGATAATTCAAACTGCCGCCAATGACATCACCACCCGTCTTGATTCGACAATCTATAGCTTCAATGAAGCGGCGACACCCGAGACAGTGGCTGATGTAGTGGATGCTACCATGGATGGTGTGAAGTGTCTAGTACTTCATCCCGACAAGGATTTCATCAATGCTCTCTCAGACACTACACTCTTCTGGGAGAGCGTTGAGTTGATCTCCCGAAATCTCCTTCAGACCGTCCAAGGCAGACCTGGGCAAACTACGGCCCGCGGGCCACATCCGGCCCTTTGTACGTCCCTGTCCGGCCCGCGTGAGGCCAATCATAAATTATAGGGATGCACCGAAAATTCAGCCACCGAAAATGGCCCAAAAGTGCATTTTCGCTTTTCGGCCGAAATACCTAAATCACCGAAACAACACGGCCGAAACACAATTGTAATGACGCAATTAAAAAGCGCAGCCAGCACACGGTTATCTGGATAAGAGCCAACATGTCTGCGGTGTGGACTTATTTCAATATCTCGGAGAAAGACCCACGGATAGCGATTTGCAAAACATGCAATGCTGAAATTTCAAGAGGGGGTGTATCTGCAAAGAGTTTCTCCACGTCGGGTTTAATTTATCACCTGAAATCCAAACATCCCGATTGCCATTCTAAATATGAGAAGAATGCGGCGCAGAAAAGAAAAGTCAATCCGAGCACGCCCACTCCGTCTGTAGCAGACGTTTTTGAAAAGGCAAGAAAGTTTTCCAGTGATGGGGCCAAGGCAAAAGGCATAACACAAAAAAATTATGGAATTTATTGCCTTAGATCAGTGGTTGCCAACCCATCGATCGCGATCGACGGGTTGATCTTTGAAACATTCCCTGTAGATCCCGAAAATAATAATTATTATAATATAATATTATTTATTACACGGCTCTTCTTAATGCTGTAGATTAGAACGTTCCATTCACTTGAATGGGCCTTCCAAACGTTCGGCGGTCAATTATTTTCGTATAACAGACCGTTGCTAATAATAATTGACCGCTGTCTGTCTGTCAATACTATGAATGGTAACAAATAAATAATAATAATTTATATGAGGTTAGTACACAGTCATAGCCATAAATGCAATGGTTCTAATAATTGACAATCTTTTCTTTCGGTGTTTCGGTTTTCGGTTTTCGGCCTTGGTTTCCTCATTTTTGGTTTTCGGTTTCGGCCAAGAATTTTCATTTCGGTGCATCCCTAATAAATTACAACATAAATTAGACAAATATCTGTGTCGTGTTTTATTTTGAAATTTGAAATTTGATTTAGAAAAGCGTTACGTTTGTATTACTTACGTATGGACGTATGTGCGTGCGTGAGCTGTGAGTGAAGGTGAACAGCGACAAGTGACGCTAGCCAAGTTACCCTCAAGATGTCGGCTCACGCTAAGAAAAGAAAAATTGATAACGAATGCCGTGTTTTCAACAAGACATGGACTGCCAAGTATTTCTTTACAGAAATTAAAGGTAAAGCCGTGTGCTTAATCTGTGGTACACAGGTCGCTGTGTTAAAGGATTATAATTTGAATCGCCACTACACGACCAAGCATGAGGATAAATACAGAAATCTGTCTGATGAAGAGCGTGCGCGGGAGTCTGATGCGTTGCTAGCAAAACTGCAAACCCAACAAGGACTTTTTACGAAACTTCACACCCCCAGAGATGCAGCCGTCAGGACAAGTTATGTAATTTCTCACAAAATCGCCAGAAAAAGTAAGGCGTTTTCTGACGGAGAGTTTATTAAGGAGTGCTTATTGGACTCTGTTGCGCTGATGTGCCCGGAGAAAAAGGGCGCATTTGAGAACGTGTCACTCTCCCGACGCACTGTAACGAGGCGGGTTGAGGACATCGCTGGAAACTTGGAGCTTCAGCTGAAGAACAGAGCGGCCGACTTTGACTGTTTTTCTCTGGCTTTGGATGAGAGCTGCGATGTACGTGACACCGCCCAGCTACTCATCTTCTTACGTGGGATAACTGCAGACTTTCAAATCACGGAGGAGTTGGCAGCCATGCAGTCAATGAAAGAGACAACCACTGGTAATGACTTGTTCACAGAGGTAAATGCATGTTTGGACATGTTAGGACTGAAATGGGACAAGCTGGCAGGTGTGACAACAGACGGTTGTCCAAATCTGACGGGGAAAAATGTTGGACTTTTAAAGAGAATGCAGGATAAAGTGACAGAAATGAACCCTGTGCAGAAATTGACATTTTTGCATTGTATTATACATCAGGAAGTGTTATGTAAGACAGTGTTAAAAATGAACCATGTTGTTGATGCTGTAACTAAAACAGTTAACTTCATCCGAGCGAGAGCATTAAATCACAGACAATTTGTTGCATTTTTGGAGGAAAATGAGATTGAACATGGTGACATAAGCTATCACTGCACTGTCAGGTGGCTCAGCCTTGGCAAAGTACTGAAAAGTGTCTGGGACCTGAGAGACCAGATTCAGGATTTCTGTGTTAAGAAAGGACATGACATCCCAGAGCTTTCAGATGAAGACTGGGTGGCAGACCTCGGATTCGCTGTGGATGTGACTGCACTAATGAACGAACTAAATGTCAAACTCAGTGCAAGGGCCTTTTTGTGCATGAGATGTACAGTGCAGTGAAGGCTTTCATGAGAAAGTTGCAGCTTATCTCAAGCCAAGTGAAGGACAACATTCTGACCCACTTGCCAACACTAAAGGAAGCCAAAAGATCAGCCGATCACCTCCACAAGTAGTCAACCATGTTAGAAGCACTGCATGCAGAGTTTTCGAGGCGATTTCAAGATTTCAAAACTCTTGAGAGTGAAATGCACATGGTTTCTTCTCCCTTCAACTGCAGTGTGGATAATGCACCAAGTGATGTTCAGATGGAACTCATTGACCTGCAGTCTGACACACTTCTGGCAGAGCACTTCAGGTCAGTCTCACTGCTGGACTTTTACTCCTCCCTCAAAGAGGAGAACTTTCCACACCTGAGGAGGCATGCTCAGAGGATTCTAGTCCTCTTTGGATCTACCTATGTATGTGAACAGACATTCTCAGTGATGAAGTTCAACAAATCCAAACACAGATCCTCTATCACTGATGACCACCTCTCAGCTGTCCTTCGCATAGCCACCTCAGACATTCAGCCAGATTTCAATGCCCTTGTTCAAGCCCAGAACAGACTGGATTATTCTCACTGAAGAGGTAAAATGAGGTGGAAAACATTACAAGTTATTGTTTGTTGTATTGCTGTATTTCTATAAACTTGTTAAGTTGTTTGTTGTTTTTCATTGTTTGTGGAGATTAACAAGTTAAAAATAAATTGCACTGATTCAATAATTGTTTTTGTTTTCTTATTTGACTTATACACCACAATTTCACATTGCCTAATATAAATATTTTCAAAATATATAATTTAGTGCATTTTACAATGGAAGAAAGTTGAGCAGAATTAAGTTCAAGTTATCGTTGGTGTGGCCCTCTGACACAATTCAGGTTTCTCATGTGGCCCCTTGTAAAAATTAATTGCCCACCCCTGGTCCAAGGTAAACTCAGGGACCTGTTTATTGCCGCACTGCTCCTTCAAGCCAAGGACACAGTTTACACTGGGAAACATGATGTCATTACCAGTGCCAAGGACATCCTCAGTTGCATTTTGAGAAGTGTCAAGGAAGGGTTGCCAACCTGTGACTCCAAGGGGTCCAGGGAGTTCCATGCAAGGCAATATTTGAACTCCGTAATACAGAGTCTTGAAGATCTTATCTCTGGAGACCTTGATATCCTTTTTGATTCCACCGAGGACAAAAGTGTCTCAGATGGTTTTGGTGCTGGGAGAAAAAGTGACAGCGGTGTTGTGAACATTATAACCGATGTTAGACCCGTCTCAACACACTTGCTTAATGTTATAATGGAAACGGTCATCAAACCAGATGATCTGCGTCAGATCACAGACCCCCGCGTTCCCCCATGTTCACCCGCACGGCTAGAGAAAGTCCTTTCCAAGGATCTTTTTCAGCTGTCTTCCACTGAGCTCCTTGAAAAGGTCCAACTTGTCCTGAACTCTGGCAAATCCAGTGATGATCTACAACTGGCACTCAGTAAGAGCAACTCACTGGTGAATCCTCAGGAACCATGTCCAGTGAAGGAGGAATTCCAAAAACAAATTGTTTTGGAATTTGTGAAGACCTCCGTTGGGAAGTTGGTGCATCAGTGTTTGGGTTTGAATGCTTCCCATGATGTGGAATCTCATCCCTCTAAAAGCACTGTGCCCTGCTCAACCCAGACTTCACTTCACCCCACCCTGGACATGTCATATTTCAAAGTGGTTCATAGAAGTGAGGAGATACTGAGCCTTGTCCCACAGGATCAAAGATCAGCAACAGCCCTGATCACCACCGCTATGGTCACAGACCTTATGGAATGTTTCCCAATGACCCGAAACCCCTCAATGGAGTCAACTGTTAGGATCATCAAAGGTAAGACATCTTTTTATTTGAGAATAAGGTCACACTTTACATTAAGTAGTTGCCACTATACCTGTGTAGCAACTATGTAATTGCACTATTAACAACCTTGTATTAACATGCTGTTACATAGTACATTGGTAATTTAATTGAAATTGTATAGTAATGGAATTGAGCGGTTTATGTTATTACACAGGACTGTTCATTTTTCCACTTGTGTAATAACACAAACCTGGACTATTCCTTCTTACACTTGTTATAACAAAACCACTCAACTCCATATGCTATGTGATTACCTAATGAATATGTAGCAACATAGTTAATTCATGTTAATACTATGTTGCTACTAGAGTTATTACAATGTTACCACACAGTTATAGGGGCAACTTAATCTAGTGTTACATAGCACTTTACATTAATATGGACATCATAAAGGGTTTGTAAGGCGTTTGTAATTAGTTGAGACAGTTTCATTTAAATTGAAATGAATACATGTATTGCTGAAATAATTATCTTAATGTCAATATTCTCTTTTATATAGATCTTCCGAGTAAGACTCCACTTGTGGATTGTGAAGGGCAAGGGAAAGAATGTGACACAACAATCACAGAAATGGCTGGAAAGACATCTACAACCAAGACAGGAGCATGGAGGAAGATTGAATCTTGGTTACAGAGATTTTCCTGTTTCTCTGGACAGTGTGAAGAGGAACAAACTAAAGAGATTCCTCAAGAACGCAGTGTGAAGTCAAGCCTAGGCGCGACCCCGTCTATCTCGACTGGGTCAGTGCAAAGCTTGATGAAAGCACTTCTCTTGAAGGTCCATCTGAAATCATTTGGATCTCTCTCACAGTCTGGGCCAGAATGGAACGAGAAAGCCATCAGTTTGACTGGTTCGGTGGTCACACTAATGTCAGAGGCCACTGGAATGCCGATAGGAGAGGACCCACAACCTGGTCCAGAGCCATCCGAGGAGATGGTTGAGACGGTCTACCAGAAGCTGCTTCAGGAGAGTGGATCAGCGACTGAGCTACACCAGGCAATAATGGAATGCAGTGCGGAGGTTCCCAGAGCCATTGCCCTTTCCATGGTTAGGGAGATTGGCTCTGACCCTTCAAATGAGTTCCTGGCTGCCCCATATCATCTCCTCTCCGCTGTCCTCCACCCTGGTCATGATAATAGAAGGTCTTTATCTTCCACTTTGAATGCCAGATCAGAGGACGCTATTGGTCAGGATGATTCTAAAAAGAGTCAATGGAGTCAATGGAGATCTCATTTTATACCAAAAATGCCCACAATGCTAAAAAAGAAGGTATGGTAACCTCTATATTGATGCTAATGAGAGTTGACATTTTATACTGTGTCTATTAGTGAATGGCAAGTGTGTATTCCTTCGGCTCACATTAGGATTGCAATACATCCGTAAATGCAGATGTGGCAAGGGGAAGTCACCTTCCAGAATATAATGTTCATATACAGTATATTCTTGGTATAATGTATTATAGTCCACATACAGGAATATATCATATCCAGAATATTGTAATGACTGCAGCATCTATCTCTTGTGAACGCAAATTATGTAATATTATCAGTTGAATCTCTGTTTCAGCCATTTAGCTTTGTGACTTATCAATGTGTATCAATGCTTTCTCATCTATACCTGTGTCTCTTTGTAAGAACTCTTCCAAAAGCAAAGTGGGTCCACGGAATGTCTCCATCAGGACTCAAGACCAGACCAACATGAGTGATGAGCTAAAGTCATCTCACGCCTTGTTACAGTCATGTACGTTTTTTAGAGTCACATCTCTTGTTAAACTAATTGTTGTGCATTGATTTGAGATGGGTTATGCATTGATTTGAGTTCACATCACAACAGAAATTAGTTATGCTCATGACAAGTTATGCTCACATCTCAAGTCACTAAAAATGCTCCATCCCCTTGTCACCAGTTGATCTAACTGCTGTTATTTTTAAGCTTGTAATTGTTATGTGTGGTCACCTGTGAGTCAGCTGTGGAATGTCATACAGTGATGACTATAGACTCTAACTATTGCACTAACTATTGTATTTCTTACTACTGTAGCACTGCCGGGTGTCTCTTCAATCAGCCCTCCTCCATCGCCGACCCCTCCAGAGCTTGAAGAAAGCTCAACTGGCACTGCCCCGAAACAGAAGTGCAAGAAAGCCTTGCTTTTAACTCGGCTGGCCAATACTGTCACAGCCACAGTGAATAGGCTCATTGGGTGAAGTCGTAGTGCTTCTAAAACGAGTTAATTCCACATAAACAATGGTCATACATCTGATTACTTTGCTCCGTTGTTTGTTTTCACTTGTAGGCAGTTATACAGCTAATTTAGTTGATCATGAATCATAGTACTGACAATTAACTCATACATTCTTGTCTGTGTACTCTTGGGCGGTTTCCTGGACACAGATAAAGCAGCTACATCTTGAGTGAAAAGCATCTCCAATGGGGAGTCTCCATAGAAAGCATAGAGAGATTTAGTTTTGGCTTTGTGTCAGGGATAACAAGCCCTATAACAGTTCATGGCCTAATTATTTTCTATGTCAGATGCTCTTCTGTTTCCCAAAATCTGAAAGGTACTGAACAACTTGAATATGAACCAGACATTGTTTCGACAGGAAACTCTAAGAACTGTGCATATAAAAAGCAAAGATGGACACAAAAAGACACCGGACACAGGAATGTATTGCAAACAATTTTATTCATCGTAAATGAAAAGTGTGCCATTCAGTGTACAGGGAGGGGAGTCCAAGTGCTGCTTGTATTGGCGTGGGGGTGGGGTTGGGGCAGATGTCTTTGGTCCATACTTGGTAGTGAGGGGGGGGGGGGGGGAGTGAATGAATTGGAAGGTATGGGGGGGACAGGACGAGAGAAGGCACTTAAGTTTACAGTTGTCTCAGACATTTCGAAAAGAATAGCCACAGGAAGAATTGGACTGAACTTGATTCTTATCTTTCAGAGGTAAACCATATGCTCAACATGAATGTCACATACAAAATGCCCCATGTGAGCCCAACAAAATTATATAGCTACATATATACAGTAAAGATTCAGAGAAACAAGAAAAAAATAACATCAAGGAAAAATTATGACTGTTACGCTAGATTATCCCCTTGAAACAATCACAAGAGTTAAATTCTTTATAGGCCAAGGAAGAAAAAAGGCAGCAACTTGAACAGGACAAAATGATCTCTTTGGCGACAACCTATCCAGATAATTTGGAATGTAGAAAAAAAAAAGAAAGAAGCTGTTAACATGTCTTCTTACATTTGGTAAAGAGGGAATGAAGTGGGCATCATTCCCTATGCAGAATTACGCTAGCTTTGAGATTAAACCAACAGATCAAGCACCTAAGAAACACCAGTCAAACATGTTAGAAGTTACCAAAGGATAACAACTTACAATATGTTGTAATGGAAAATCCTCTGTCGTCCATGCATCTCTGAAAAGACCATCATGAACAGTGCAAAATTGGAATGAAGCCAGTTTTACAGAGGGCAGGTTGTCATTGCAGTAGAACTTAACATTAATGTTGCACAGGGAGATGTTGGTGCTACCAACCCTGACCTATTCAAGCACACAGGCCACTACCTCTGACCAACTGTATATATATTCTCTGCACTTTCCCAAAGACAATGTAAACCACTGAAGAAAAAAAAAAAGAAGCAAAGAGTACTACATCATCTTTACCAAGATATACAGTATGACGAAAGAGATGAAATTATGACATTTTCCTCATGACCAAACTATACTCCTATAAAAAGAGGACTTAAGATCACTACCCAATAACTACGATTATAACATAACTTCAAGGTAAACTGCACCATTTCCCAATATGTTCCTTCCTACCAACACACACAGATAACATGGAGTGGAGGGTTTAAGAGGGCCCTGTCACATCAAGTTTCTCTCAATTCTTTCATTGTTAGGGCAAGACGTGACATCACCAGTGGTCCAAAGCCCCCTGACAGAAACAGTATCCCATCAGGCACAGGAGCAACAATGAGGTATGTTACCAGATTTTGTTCTGAATTGTAGACATTAACAATGTTAGATTCTTGCATCACTACCATCTCAATTCGATATTTGTCCAAACTCAGCAGCCATAACATGTATTCTGAATCTAAAAAGTCTGAATAATCATTCATAAATTTGATCAGGTTTTTGTTTCTATTGGATATGATATAAAGGAAAATGAACATATCAAAATGAAAAAAAGATTGTTCCTAACACTTCTGTAATGTCTAAGATTACAAGCGTCTGCTCTTGTACTATGAACTTAGAAAACAGTATTTGTTATGCCAACATCTGTGTTTCTAGAAGGCTAAGGTGAGGTTGCACTGTGATAAAAGGCAAGCATGTCAAGAGTGTGTGCCGTTTGTGTGCATATGGTCCAGTCTATGAGAAACACTGAGCATAAGGAAAGAGTGAGTGAAGCTACACCAAATAACATTGAAATAGATGTACTGAAAAATGGGAATCCAAATTCAGAGAATGTGTGTGGGGAGTGGAATTTCCTCTCTTACCTGAGACTAAAGAAGTTGAGTCACAGATAATAATATA
Organism: Argentina silus; assembly: GCF_951799395.1. Lineage (NCBI taxonomy): Eukaryota > Metazoa > Chordata > Actinopteri > Argentiniformes > Argentinidae > Argentina > Argentina silus. The sequence continues at coordinate 9,013,441 of NC_139662.1, forward strand.
TTGAAACGGGGGGGAAAAAAAAAAAAAAAAAAAACGTACCACTCTCTTGAATTACAAATAAGAATAGAGAAAAGGCCCCTAGAGGAACAACTACACCAAAATACTACTCTCAATTTCTTGTGAGGTTGTAAACGAATCACTGCTTTCAGGCAACATCTGGGGTGAAAACCTCTCCAGTTCACAGTTAATTATTCTGATTCATATCTCATTCATTGGGCCATTTCAATGAGTTTTAACAATGTTTGCCGGAGCAATCATACTGTATGGAAAGCTGTAATTTAAATGAAACCCTAATGGGTTTCATTTAAATTACAGCTTTTCCATACAGTATGTCTGCCTTTTCAAAATGCAGATTCTGTAGTGTTGATTGCATGCCTGTGCCATTAATTCCCATACAGTAAATACTAGTGCTGCCAGGACACAAGTAATGTTCTTTTTAACATAGGGAACCGGAATGGTTTGATGGACAGACATTTTTGCAAGCTTAGGTAAATACAAATTAGATTTGAGGCTTCAAAATCAAAACTGAGATAATTCCAATGAAACATACTAAAAAGTAAAATACAAATACAATCTAACTTACAATAAAAATAAAAGAAATATAGATGCCCTTCAGCAGTGCACAAAATGCATATAAATCACCTCTGAATTACATCAATCTCTCTGCTGAAACAGCCTCTTTGAAGAAGCAAAGAAATTATCATCACAAAGATGAGAGGGTCTGGAAAGCTGCTACATCAACAGGCATGAGAGAAAATGTGTCTTAAACACTAATTACAAAAGAAGGTGGAAATGACAGAATAAGGGAGTAGTGGGTATTTTTCAAGTTTGGAGGATGAATGGGTTTACCTATAGGTGGCACTACAGCTCAGTTGACAAATATGTAAACTTGAATTCTATTCTTCATGGAAGGGAGTTAGTGGGGTGGAGGGAACAGGGTACAGGGTATTAGGGAAGGAGTGCTAGGGTTAGTAGAGGGCTTTGACTGGGTGAAGGATTTCCGATGTCAGGGGCATTGTGTCCGCGGAGGCCTTTGGGGCAGCCCGTTGTGAGAAGGGCGATCTGGGCGTTGAGAAGATGTAGTGGAGTAGGCGGGGCCACTTGTGGAGTTGGAGGACTGTGTGGAAGTGGGGCCAGTAGGGCTGGGGCCGTCATTTTGGCCTCGGTTACCCTGGTAACCGGGGCCGTCACCTTGGCCCCGGTTACCCTGGTAACGGTAGCTCGGGCGGTTCGGGTTCCTGTCGTGATAGGCACTACCGTTATACCGCTGGCCGCCGGAGTGGTACTGACGCCTGTTGCCTTGGAAACTCTGTAAAGTTGGATTGAAAAAAAACAAGTTAAGTCCCACTCTATCTATGATTTATAGCTCTATAGAGACGGCATAGAAAGCATTGTCCCATGAGAAAACTTCACATACAACTTCAGCAACCCCTTCATGTTTCTAATTGGTTTGTTTGTGAACTGACCTGTACTCTTGGCTGGCTAGGGCGACCGTCATAGTTGGAGCTCTGGGGGTGAGAGGGAGGTGTTTCTAGGGACCCTGGGCCAGTGATGGAGGAGGAAGTGGAGCTACAGCGGGAACGGCTGGAGTAGCCCGTCTGAGGGTGGTACACTGTAAGGGGAGGGAGGTACGTACACCAAGGCATGTCACCCAAAAGTCTGTTTTAATGGAGGTCTAGGTACAAAAACAACAGGGTAACTTGACAGCAGATCAGTTAAGCAGTCAAAGGAGAGCCTTCTGTGGGTTCCTATAAAGAATATGGATTGTGTTCCCCTTATACTGTAAAGCCACACTAGTATTGCAAGTGTACCACTGGCTTACCTGATCCAAATCCTGTGATGCTCATCTTGAGTGGTTCTAACTCAAATGAGAACTTCACAGCCTTACCCAAGTCCTCATCGTATTTACGTTCACTCACAAAGTGCTGAAAAATAAGGATAATTTATCATTATTATGTTATGGCCATTTTGCATTTGGTACTGTAACACCATTATTTAGGTAAATGGCTCAATCCCTGCACCAATGTTATATAATTGTCTTATATAGTGTAATTGGGATGGTCAAGTTACCTTTATGTCAGCGCGCAGCTCACTCAGCTGGTCCTCAGACATGGATGCTGATTGGTCCGTCAGCCTGCGTAGTTCCTCTGCTCTCTTTTGACGGCCATCCAAAATGGCCACTGAAACACAGTTACACAATTTGACTCCTCAAAACATCTTCATAGGCCTTAAGCTGTACTGTAAGAACTCCACATACTGTACAGGCAAACCTATGACAACTTAGTATGTCTTAGACCAAGTATGTCTTTAAAAACATTAGCTGTCCATTTACAAAATGTGTAGACAAATAAAGATGGTCTAGATCACATTATATGGTCTTATATGGTCTAGATCACATAAAGGGAGAGACATTATCTAGTCTATACAAATCAAAATCCCATTCCAGAGGAAAAGTGCTGTTAGTTTATCAGTTGCTAGGGAGATGCAAATGGCAGACTACTTTCCTCTTGAGGAGGAAAAAAGGAAGGGAAGAAAGAAGCTCTCTCATCCATTAACACATATCTAAAGCAAGGGATGAGATATGGGGAGAGACTGGTACATTTGGAGGAATGCTGGGTTTTGTAATGTCAAAGAACGACTATAATGTTCCCTCTCTTCCCCCCAATTCCCCACACACCTAGCACAAAGACAGCATTGAGTCTCCCTTGACACCTGACACTATTCACTTTTTCCAGACCCAGAACACACAACACTCTGCATTGGGACGAAAGGATAAGGGAGAATGGCCTACTTGTGGAAATATGCAGTCTCGCTCTGTCATGTTTCACTACACCGAACACACTGGTATGCCCAAGGACTATAGAAACCCTGAGGTCACCCACCCCAACACATGTAAAGAATGTTTGTGTGTCAGCTTACTACCTGAGTGAGTGATTTGGGACAGAGTGTTTCCGATTCTCCTGCATGGTGAATCATTTCCACAGACCTCCAATGCCTCATTATAATAACAGAGTGTAACACAACTCAATCCAACGTGGCTCAGTCCAAATGCTTGTTGAAAAAGAGTTGTACTCACTGGCCTCCGCTTTGACTTTGTCCATTTCTCCTAACAGAGTTACTTCTCTGTCCATGAGGCTAGAGAGGGAGGGAGGGGAGTGAGAAAGAGAATGAGATGTTCCTCACAGTGATAAGGTGAGCCTGGATCTTCACATTAAGATAAGATATAGCTTGCACTTTGACTGACCTACAATGGGAAACGACACATGTAAAGCTGAGAGAGGTAAATTGCTAAACAAGCCAAATAGGCCGTCCAACTAGTTTGGAGATGGTTCATCAAAAAGTAAACAAATGACATGTTAAGATGAACTACAGGCTAGTTCGGAGCCACCTGGGGCTGAAATATATTACAGCTGGTTTCATAACACCGACATACGAGGCTCGGTCATACTGATGTCATGTAAAGCAAAGGTGAAAGTAATGTACTTTGATTCACTGGTGGACATTGGAGCCTTTAAAACACAGCTCCCTAAATTGCTTAGGTAAACATTCTGCATACAGAAGAGCAAACATTGACATTTGTGATATGCTATGTCATCATTCCAAGTAAATCACCATCAAATACTCCAAACTAATCATCTTCAACATATTCAAGCGCAACTGTTTTATAGATTAACGTAGTGAAATTACTGTACCAGCTCTGCAGCTCAGCAAACGTCTGCTTCATCCTCTTGATAGAAGAGTCCATCTCTTCCTTCACCACCACTCTGTAGCGTGTCAGTGAGGCAGTGCATCTCTGCAGGTCCTTCATAGAGCGATCGATGTTGGGCGCTGAAATTCAAAGATCAGGCATACAAGTGACGCACACAGTATGCATTAAGTATTAAGTAAGTATTATATTTTTCATTATATATATATATATATATATATATATACACACACACATGGAGTTGCCATCAATAATCCAGTGCACAGTTAAAATGACACATACAGTATGTAGGAATCTGGGACAAACAGCATGGCACTCTAACCTATTTTTTTGTTGCCAGATGATCCGTGTTGACTGTCATGGTCGTTGGTAGTGAGCACAGAGGAAGTGGACGTGGGCTGTGAGTTTGAGCCTTGTCTGTGACGGAACTTGCTGCCACGGGGACCCTGGTGGTTTCGTCCTCCTGGCTGAGGGGTAGGGCTCGGTGCACTACTCTGACTGTCTGCCTCCGCACCTGTGAGGAGACAACGCAGTGTAATGCATTATGATGAATAGCAATAGGCCACAAGCGGATCAACAAATAGGGTAAATGTATCAACCCCCCCAATAGTATCACCCCCCCAAAAAATTCAAAGATTCAAAATCCTCGCTCCTCTCCATTACAATACCTATAGTTTCTGAGGTGGCAGGTTCAGAATCCAGTTCTGCTGCGTCCAGGGAGGCGGAATCCAACTGCTCACTCAGCGAGTCTATCGAGTCTCCGTCCAAAGCGGAGGAGCCATTGGCATGGAAACCATTCACTGCATCCTTACTCTCCTCCAGGGGCTGCGTGGGCTCAGCTGGAGCAGCCTCAGCTGGAGCCTCTGGCTGGGGCTTGGGCTTCTTTTTCTTCTTGGGCTGGAGATGGAAGAATCAAGTCAAACTCCATCGACTGTAACCTCACATGCACAGCAAGGAGTTCATGCATGCCATGCAATGTTAAAACCAATGATTGAACAACAAAGTTTACCTCGGCCCCTATAAAACAGACACACCAGTTCAGGCCTGTTGACAGCTTAAAACATCCCATAATGATTCAACTTATTAAAAGTTGTCTAAATCATTATCAATAACATGTATAAATAAGTTCATATAAAGATGAACTATTATGCAAAGCATTTACTGGACTGGCAACACAGATGTCCTGTACAAGTAGGGCCAGAGCTGGCTTTATTTCCTGAAGAGGCGCAGGTCCTTTGGCGTGTGCAGGACTCTGCTGAACATGTTCTACCAGTCAGTGGTGCCCAGCACGGTGCTGTGCGCGGTGGTATGCTGGGGGGGGCAGCATCAAGGAAGGTGACACCAAGAGGCTGAACAAGCTATTAGGAAAGCTAGTTCTGTCCTCGGTGGACACTGGACATATAGGAGGATGAGGACTAAACTCCTGGCCATCATGGACAATCCCTCCCATCCCCTACATGACACTGTGGCAGAGCAGAGAAGCTCCTTTAGCAACAGATTATTGCAACCACGTTGCACTAAGGAACGCTATAGGAGATCTTTTCTGCCTGACTGACAACTCCTCCTGCTCCGGCTGGCTCGATTGAGGTGATCAGAGTCAGGCTGGGGGATGTTAAATCATACTGGACTGTTCTTACTGTATATAATGTTTCAGATGACTATTTTATTTGTATTCTATTGCCACATTATTTTGTTGTTGTTGGTGATGTGAGCTGCTAACGCCTTAATTTCTCCTCAGGGATCAATAAAGTACCTATCTATCTATCTACTACATTCCTTAATGGTGTCCCTTTAATTTCTCATATGCCCTGCATTAAAGGATGTCCTGTATAATTACCTTCTTTTTACCAGTGACATTCCATTCCTTCAGAATTTCAACTGCACTGCCTGAAAGGAAAATAAAACAATGGTGATGAATGACCTGTCCACGAAAGCAATTACATTCCAAGTACAGCCATGGCGTTGTCTGTGTGCGCACATGACTTAAATGTTTCAAAACATTCTTTATCATCCAAATGCCCTAAAGGTAGTTTATGAAAAAGCTACAGAACAAAAGCTTGACGTGTGAGGCACCCTCCTTGTTCTATAATTAGACCTTTCATTCAGAAGTCTTGGAACGTTAGTTGTAAAACATTCCATTGCATTGACCAGTTAGTAAGTGACGTCACTGACAGAGGCATGTATAGACAGGTAAATCCACTTGCATCATACAACAGGTGATGAAAGGGGTGAACACTGAACAACACAAGTTGCACGATTCAGGGAATTCCTTGTTTAAAAGAATGAGGGGAAAAAAAGAAAATCCTGTATCACAATCTGTTAACCTGACATATGGGCAACACTTTCTAGTCTTATCTAGGTCAACATCATCTTATTCCAAGTTTCACTGTGTTTCCATAGCAATAATGTTCAGACATACAGAGTAAGTCTACATACAATTTCCAAGTAGTTAGCTAGCTAGCTAGCTAGCAAGCAAGCAAGGTACTGGAGTGAAATTCTCCAAAAAAGAATGCAAAACAGAAATGTAATTTTCCATTAATTTACTCATAATGCCTGTAAATAAATCACAATGAGAACCATCACTTGACTATGGCATTCCATACCTTCCAAGAAAGCTTGGACAGCCTTGTCAACACAGTTCTCAAAGTGCTGCAAAACCAGGACAATCTCGTTGTTGCTTTTGTTGGGAACAACTGCCCTGACAGCACTGATCTGCAATAAGGAAGAAAAGAGAAACAGGTTCAGTATGACTTGAAATAAACTCAGGCCTACTGTAATCAGATATATATATATAGATATAGTAAAATAATTGAGCCTGCGGTGCATGGGAAAGGCGACAGAGAAAACCTGTTTGAGTGTGTATGATCACTTTGCAGTCCTTACCTTTTCCTTCATCCTGTCAAAAGTCCCTCCCTGGGACATAACCATTTTGGAGTGAGTGTCAAACACCACACCAGACGTATCTGGAAAAACACAAACATGATGGATGTTGCATTTAGGATAATTTTCTATTGGTGCTAGGGCTGTTTGCAAAACTATTGAAATGTGGAGTCATAAAATTTGCAAAACAAAACAGTGACCATTCCTCATTACTCTTGAAACCTAACCATTCAAAGTTCACACTAAGGGGCAATAGGCAAGGATATTGGCCTAAGTGTCTAAAATCTTTATTGAATTCAGTGCAATATTGATTGTATATTGTGATGTCCATTTTGGGGGAGCTAATGAAGACCTTTGATATTTGCATGCCAATGACAACTAAAGGGCTTGCCTAATATATTTAGAAAAGTTGAACATTTTGCATTTAAACAAAAACAAGTAAATGATGGCATCATACAGTGGATCAGACAGGAAGCTAGACCCTGACATCTCAATGGTGACTATTAATAGGCACCAGTGAAAAACGAAACTGATAACCAGGTCTCTCGAGCTCAATGAGACTAACCTGGATAAATAAAGTAACAAACATGAAGCTTGACGATGAAGTTTCATGGTTAAAATGTCCACAATGCTTTAGAACCTTGACCGAAATGTCATAGGCCACTTCTAAAGACATTGTACTGTATATGGGACAAAAATTGTCTAGCCAGACACATCGCATCTAGCAACAGGTAATAAGCCTGTTCTATTATATTAGTGACAGCCTAACTGACATCCAGTTCTACAAGAAGGAATGAGTCAGCAAAGCAGGGCTTAATGCATCAGAGGAAGGAGAATTCCGCCCCAAACAAACTGAGCTCAACGGGATGAGAAGCAGCTGAGTTACAGTTTAAAAAAAATACCAAAAACATGTGGCATGACCAAAGAATGCTTGAGGACAGTTTTTCAAACAATGACAAACCTTATAACAGAAAAAATCTAGGCTACTTTGCAAGCAAAGCAGAGTCCTAACGGATGGCTTTATTTCAGAAAGGCAATAACAGCTAGACCCTTGTGAGGTATCCAAAAACATGCAGTGTAGATTCATTTCACCATCCATCTCCAGGCTAACAAACCCTAGACCCAAGGTGCTTGAAAGGATCCTTCTAGGCAACAACTCAATTTCAAAACCCTTTCCAATCTTTCGCAAGCAATAAAGTGTTACGATTTAGGTCAACATTTTGAATTTAGCTCGCAAATGTATGCAAACACACACAATACAATAGATACACGGTTGAATACGTACCCTTTTGGCTGTTTTTCTTGGCCATGTTGTACTCTTGTACTATTCCACACTAAAGTAGGTCCTGGTAAGTGTCCCACTTGATTGCTCCACAAGTCAAAAACTATCAATATAATGCACTATTCTTTTCAAATATTCAGTCAGGGTTTCTAATAAGAAGCTTCAAGTGTAGTAATATTCCCCCTGAAGTTCTCCTTTGCAGACAGGATGCCAAAGGCTCACAACTCTGGCAGTGGGAGGGGTTGAAGAAGGTAGGGTCAGATCAAGCTCCCTTCACTAAGGCTTGGATTCAACTTTTCTCCTTTCTCCACAAAGCCGATCCAATTCTGAGGGAAAAAAGGAATAAGGCTTGCTCGTAGGATTCAAGTCATCACGAGATGAGAATGAGTTGCATGCATGGGCTGAAACAGTGGAGCATAAAACAGTGATGCATCATATAAACAACTGTAATCCACGCACAAAGGGAAAAGGTCATAAAAGTTATTCCGATTAATGTTTTTCTCTCCTTGGAAAATGTATTTATTTTCCATAATCTGGCCAAGAACTTTGAAAATAGCAGTACGCTCATCCACTAAAAACCCATTTCCTTTGGTCATAAAACATGCAATGAAAACCAGATTTCAATAAATTACTGTCTGTCTGGCACATCATTCGAGACAATCTGCACTCAATAGTCTTTGGCAACAGAATATTCCCCATTTGGCTAAAACACATAACAAAGAACCTTTGAGTCATGATTTTGTTTAGCTCCTCTGTGTGAATTCAATTTGACCAAGGCAAGAGGCACTGTTTGAAAATAGGTTAGATGAAAAGTATCCAAAAATCATTCATTGGTTTCAGCATAACAAATTAGACTATTACAAAAGCTTGTCCTGGGCACTGATAGATTTCCGCAAAATACAGTGCCCTATATAAGTAATGGGATTTGAAATCAAACAATTACTATGAGGTTAAAGTAGAGATTCTCAGCTTTTATTTATTTATAAATATGTTTTCAGGGCATTTCTGATTTATTGGGATAGAGACAGTAGAGATTGACAAGAAGGATGGGAAAGAGAGGAGGAATGACATGCAAGATAGGTCGAGGGTCGGAATCGAACCAGGAACCTTGCGATTACGTGGTAAGCTCATTAGTGTGCTACGCCACTAATCTCCCCCTCTCAGCTTTTATTTGATGGTACATATTGGTTTCATCATTTAGAAATGCAACTTTTTCTACATAGTCTCCCTAATTCAGGGTACCAAAAGTAATGGGACAATTGGCTTGGCAGGGGTTTCTGGTTAATCAGGTGTGTTTCGTCATATCATTCATGCAGGCATAAGAGAGCTGTCTCGTATTGATTCTAGGCTTTGTGTTTGCCTTTGGAGTATGTCAACATGAGATCGAAAGAGACATCAATGAAAGACAAGGAAGCCATTATGAGGCTGAAATATCGTATATAAGATAATCAATCAGAAACATAGGTACAACCTTAGACTTAGCAAAAACAACAGTTTAGAACATAATTAGCAATCGCAAACGTCCTGGTAGGCCAAGGATGACTTCTACAGTGAACGACCGAAGAATGCTCACCATAATTAAGAAGACCCCCAAAACAGCTGTCCCACAGATCATGAACACTCTCCAGGAGGGAGGTGTGAATGTGTCAAACAACCATCGACAGAATACGTCACCAGTCAAACTACAGAGGATTAACTGCAATATGCAAACTCCTCAAAAAGGATGGTCAGGTTAGTTTGCTAAAAAGTACCTTAAAAAAGGAGATGTCTGGAAAAAGGCCTTGTGGACAGATAAGACTAATATTATGATGTACCAGAGTGATTGCAAGAGGAACATTTGGAGAAAATGTGGCCGAGATTAACAGCATACCACCTCAACTGTGAAACATGGTGGGGAGGGGGGGGTTATGATTTGGGCATGTATAGCTGCCACTAGCACTGGCTAACTTGTCTGTATTGATGATGTAACTGCTGATGGCAGCAGCAGAATGTATTCTGTACAGAAACATCTTGTCTAATCGAGTATAAGCAAATGGTTCCAAATTCATTGGATGCCACTTAATCATACAGTTAGACAATGAGCCCAAAAATACTGCCATAGCAACTAGGGAGTTCTTGACTGGCCAAGTCAATCTTCAGATTTAAATCCAATTGAACATGCATTTCATTTCCTGATAAGATTTTAGGCAAAAAGACCGCTAAACAAACTGAAGATGGCTCCAGTGCAGGCCTTCTCTCCAGAGAAGATACCCAGTGTCTGTTGGGGTCAATGGGTTGCAGACTTCAGGCAGTTATTGGATGCAAAGGTTGTCAGACAAATACTAAACATGAGTGCTTAATTTGGACATTTGATACATCTGTCCCATCACTTTTGAGTACCCAGAAACAGGGGGACTATGCATTAAAAAAGTGTTAAAATGTTTGAATTGTGAAACCAATATGTACACAAATATCATCAAATAAAAGCCTGGAATATATACTTTAACCTCATAGTAAATGTTTAGTTTCAAATCCGAACTTTTGGAGTATAGAGACAAAAGAAGAAAAAAATGCAATTCACTGTCCCATTACTTACACAGGGCACTGTATGTGATCACGTTTCAAGTTTATGAAATGTATGACACATCAAATCAATAATGGTTGATAAGGCCAATTGAACGACCAGAGATAAAGTAAGTAGGTCTAGAAACAATCATTCAAGCTCAAATACAGTTTTCTGTAAACATATCTCACACTGGTATTTCATCAGTGTTATGCAAGCTTGCCTCCCGTTTTGTCCCAAATCAGTTTAATTATGCTTTCCAATCTTTGGAAAGTTTGGACACCACCCTGAGCAAACTGGAGTCATTTTATGGGCCAGCTGTTTCCCACTTAGGTTTCCCTTTCTGACCCAGGAGCTCTTGAAAAGGAAACTTAAACTGTACAAACCCACGCCCTTCTCATTCATTTGCATTTTAGACATTTAGCAGACACCTTTCTGCAAAGTGACTCACAACAGCATTTGTCTTAGTAAGTGAATCATTTATACATCAGTCATCATAAGAAAAGCAAATCTATGCTAGGAGCAGGGGCCATTGGCAGTCATTCCTTCATTCCCTCTTCACATGTCACAGTTCTGCACTGCATGCCACCACACCTTTTGAACACGTCAAGCACTGTCAACAATGACGCCAGGCTGTGCAACTATGTTAATTCAAGCAAAGACAGACACTCATTCTGTTTATCAAGAGGGTTGGTGCTTGGATGTCCACGTACACCATGTGTTGATTTAGGCAAAACATTGAGGGCTAGGCAATAAATAAATATAATGGTCTAAATCAATCTCAAGGCTGGCACATTGAGGAAAGTGAAAGAAGAGGTCCCACTCAAGCATGAAACATATTTACCAGAGACATGTAGCTAACTAGAAATCTGAGCAACCATCTTGTGAACAGCAATGTTTGTTAGTTTGTTCATTCAATCAAGAATCATTTCTAAATTCATTCAGACAACGCTGCAGGGCGCAGATACATACAACTCAGATGAAGACTGATGTAATCAGTACGTTTGACATCAGATAGCTAATTTATGTAATAAAGACCGGACCTGTGTCACTAGCACTCCAGAACCAGGCCAACATTTTCATCTAACACACACAATCATATTTTCGGTTTAGACTAGTTCCTGTTCGATTATGTCTGTAGTTCGTGTTGCCAAAGGGGGGGAAACATTTTAAGATTGATATTCATAAATGGCACAAATACATTAAAAAATAAGGTTATAAACATGGAAAAGTAGGCTAACGTTGCCAAAAAAAACACCAAAGAATGTTCGATATTTGCAATATGTCTGGCCGTATCTTAGCAACGCTTTCGCTAGGCTCTGACTAATCTCTGGAATGAAAACGTTCCATGCTATGAACATATTGAAGTATCAAGTCAAGACAGGAACTGCAAATCCAACTTCCATATCACAATTATTTTCTGATTCTGTATTTCCTCGGGGAATAAATTAACTTATTAACTAAAAGTAAGTGTTTGATAATGTTCAGAAACTGGAGCGTTCCATCCCATTCTATTCTATCAATTAGACTGACCCTTTACAGCTAGCTAACTAACGTTAGCGTCTAGTGGTCCCTGTTTTTGATAGCCTGGCTGGGGTCGGCTTATGCTAGTTAGCTATATAGCTGCCTGTCTACCTAATGAATGTGGCACTTTTAGCTAATTGGTGACCAGTCTACATTTTGTTGAAAGCTAGCTTTAGCTAGAGGGATTCAATTCGCTTTTTTTTTTCTCATCACTGCCTGACTGTCTGCAGTGCAGGGTAAGCAGCTAGTGATTCTTGGTTATTATTAAACGGTCTTTACACAACGTTTCAATTACTGAATTTGTTAGCTAGCGTTGATAAACTTCCCTCTAGAACTAACAATTTGACATAAACGTTGCATGTGTCGAACTTACAAACTGAACATAATATTTCGAATAGCCTACTGCAGCACTTACCTGGGTGTCTTTTAGGCAACGGTAGCTACCAGTCGTCTGGCTAGTAATATTTTTCCTCAGTCACAGCCTTCAATACACCACCACGTCGTCACTTCCTAGCAGAAAGATATCGGTCATGCTTATCACGCATGGCAAAGGTGCGCTCGATTTAACTCGCGCGTACCCGGCGGTATCAAACAGGATATCGACCCTGTCCAGAAACAACCCCTAGCTCCTACTCCCCAGACACTTGTGTTGATCTGACATGATTGGGATGGTATAAGCAAGATGGTACTATAGCTTAATTTGTGCCCTTTGCTAGGCTAGGCGGAATTTCCACCATCTTATATATCCAATCATTCCATTTGTCTAGGGAGTAGGCCTACATGGAGGAGGTAAGAGCCCTGACAGAATGGTGCCAAGACAATAACCTTTCCCTCAACATCAGCAAAACCAAGGAGATGATTGTGGACTATAGGAACAAGAAGTCCACAACGATGGGCCCCCTTTCAATATAGACAGGGTTGCAGTGGAGAGGGTCAACAGTAGTGTCCACATCACTGAGGACTTAAATGGACCCATCAGATCAAGACAAGCCAGATCAAGCCCTCGACCACATTCAGGATAATGCAGCTAGTCGGTGTCTATATGTACACACACACACACACACACACACACACACACACACACACACACACACACACACACACACACACACACACACACACACTCACTACCGCTATTTATTAGGCCTACTGCATTGTATTGCTCACTTTATCTTCACTTATTGCCTTATTTACACTTATTGACTATTGGGTTATTATTGTATTGTATTCTTGCGGTTGCAAATCTCAAGCATAAACATTTCATTGTAGAATTTACAAACTGTATCTTGTGCATATGACCAATAAACATTGACTTCACTTGACTTGAGGAGCTAAGGAGCATTCAATCTCACTTTTCTCCTCAAAGGAAGGTTGAAACATCTTAATATATGTCAGGTTAGTTCGAAAACAAATTAGTTGTATGATATAATTAAGAAAAATAGGTAATTATCGAGCAGTCTCTTCACAGAAATCCCTTGGAGGACCATTTTTTTGTGCATTTCACATTCACTTTAATTGGCCTCTACTGAGCAACTTGTCTCCTTGTATACCACAATGCACTCCGATATTAGCCGTTAGCGCGTTCACCCAAAATGCAAAAAGTCCCGCCTCTTGGTTACAATGTCTTTGCTAGAACGGAAGTATACCATTGTCCAAAATGGCAACCCCTTATGTGGAAGATGATTCTGGTAAGGCTGATGAAAGTGATGTTATTTGAGAAGGAACACGCATAACACGAAGTGTTACAAACACATCTGTCATTAGATATCAAACAAATGTAACCGCGCAACATTGACAGCTAACGCTACGTTGTGGAGCGATTAACGTGACGTGTATTGCTATGGCATGCTGGCTAGCTAACGTTAGCTACCAAATCTACCGAGATTTCACGGGCTCCTCACAATGCACCGGTTAGAACTTGAAGCTAGCTAACTCGAACTTGATCATTGTTGCTAGTAGTAGCTATGCTAAGAAAAGAAACAGCTGTAGTGCTGCGATTAGTCTTGTCTTCTTTAAAAAAAAAAAAAGATGTGCATGCCATCGAAGAGTGGGCCACCATCAAAAACGTAAACAAATATGGTGCAAACGCATCCCATCCCATTGCACTTGATTTGTACTCTATGGCATAGCTGTCTGTTCTGCAAGGGATGTCATTTCATGAGAGCAGCATTACTTTTTAAACATGCTAAACAATGTAACAATGTAAAAACAAACAAATAAGGAATACGTAATTGTGTTAATGATTAGGCAATTTTCATTACCGGATTATAATGTAAAGACTTTTAGCTAAAGTATGTCAGTAGAAAAATATTTCAGCAAGCTTGAGTCCACATAACAAAACAACATAAAAAGTTATTTGTCATTTTTGGTCATATTGCTTCTGCTTTCTTGCTATAGGGAAATACATTGCTGCCACTCAGCGACCTGATGGAACCTGGAGGAAACCTCGGAAGGTGAGGGACGGCTTTGTCCCCCAGGAAGAAGTCCCTGTGTAAGTAATTGCTCCCTAGCATAAGCATGTGAAGTACTGAAACCACCTGAAATGAGTTGCTCAAATAAATTGTTTCCAAATACCACCAGGCATTAGAATTGTCATTATGCATTCTAGTTAGACATGTAGCAACATGTAATATTGCAGAGTCAAACGGTGTGCCTTTGATTATTGCATGTGCTGTGATGTAGCTATGAAATCTGGGATGTGAGATCAGGTAGTATGGAATTGTGTTTTGATGGCTTCGTGATTAGAGCTTTGTTTCATTCATTTTCTTTCTCTGTGCTTTCTGTCCTTGTGCACTCAGGTATGAAAACAAATATGTGAAGTTCTTCAAGAGCAAGCCGGACCTACCCCCTGGTATGAGCCCTGAAGATGCGTCCCAGGCAAAGCATCACCAGCAAGGGATCCCTGGCAGTGCGGAGAGTGAGACAGCTGGGCTCTCCAAAGCAGCCAAACGTAACATTAAACGGAAAGAAAAACGCAAGCAGCAGCAACCAGGCCAGGACGAAGATGTGGATGTGGAAACACTGAGAGATGCTGTTGAGAATGTGGCAATTGCAGAGGGTGGAGAAAACAAGAAGTCCCCACAGGGGACCCTTACTGGGATGTCCGAAGATGATCCTTCAACAGTAGCAGCTGAAAAAGTCAAGAAGATCAAAAACCTGAGGAAGAAGCTGCGGCAGGTTGAGGAGCTGCAGCAGAAAATTGACTCTGGGGAGATCAAGCAAGCCACAAAAGAGCAGTTGGAAAAGCTTGGGAGGGTTAAGACCTTACAGGACGAGTTGCTGCAACTTGAGGAGGATTCTTGAGAAACAGCTGTCAAAGGGGTCAATTGTGGGAGTAAGATACAGTTAAAAAAAATACAAACACCCAGTTCACAAAAAGAAAGGGATTTTTTACAGCTGTGTTTAGATGAGCTTCCTTTGAACATTTTCTGACGATTTGGTGTTATCTGTCAATCAATATGAACTTTGGCTTTGGAGTATCAAGTGAATATCAAACCAACACCTCAAGTTATGTTGACAATGACTGATCATGCAGACCTATTTTTTTCTTTACTTCATTTCTAATGTACTTGTGAAATAATTGTTGAGATATCTGAACTGATATCTGCACATATTGGCAATGAACAATGGCCATTCACTTATAGTTGTAAAATCATTTGTCTGTGCATCATGTTTTTATTTATTTGTTTACCTTCAACTGTCAAGATAACAGCATCAAATATTCTATATTAGAGTTAATTGCATTAAATGTTCCCCATACCTGAGATCATTTTGTTGACCCGTCTCTGTTTGAATTGAAAGGTTACATAATGTTGTCAACGATTAGCTGATTTGAAACACAGTTAGAATTTACATCCACAATAAAAAGTGAAACCATAGTAAAACCATAATGTGCCCCTGACTTAGTTTAATCTGTTTCTGTCAACAGCCTGAGTAAGAGGTGCTGTTGTGTGGCTTGCATGATAACAGGAAAGACAAATCGTTTTCTGAGATGCATAAGAGAGGTCCTCAGTTAGTTAGAGGAAATAATGATAGGTATATAGGCAAATGTGATAAGCATGTTTCTGGTAAACCCATTGTTCTTGGTTTACTGGAAATTAACCTGGTACCTGAAAGTTGGACTGTTACAGAATTTAACACCCTTCCACCACTGAAATGTACGCTCTCCACTCATCTGAAATGATCTTTTGTTGTTACTGTTAATTTAGATAGATGAATGGTGCCCTCTACTGGTCAAATCAGAGACTAGGAGTCAGACACCACTGTAATGGAGTACACTACACGACAGAATAATAAAACGTAAGAGAAAGGATTTTTCTTTCCTGTCACTGTTTTCCAGACTTATGGGGGTGGGGGTGGGGGTGGAACAGTAAAAAATATCCAGTCTGGTTTAATTGTTGACATTAAGGATGTTTCAAGTAGAGCAATAAAGAAGAATGTGCAAAATGTAAAAATAGCTGGTGCAGTTATCTGTTTTTTGTTGGGGTCTGTTATGTTCAAGTGTAATTTGGTTCCAACATGACTGAGGCGGAATTCCGATCCTCTAAGCAGCATGGGAGAATTCATACATAGGAAATACATATGGAATATATATCAAATCTGGCGACAATGTTCAACGTTGACAGTTCTCACCTTGTTTTTAGATAGCTATGCAGTATTTTCTAATGCATGTCTTCCATGATCAATATTTTAAGCAATGGGTCTATGATTGCTTAATGATTATTGTTGAGTCTGACCTGTGATACTATTACTGATGCTCAGTTTAAACAAATACTTAAGCTCAACTTGATGACAGGACATACAGTAGGGATAGATAGATAGATAGATAGAAACTTTATTTATCCCAGGGGGAAATTCAGGTTCCAAGTAGCATACAGACATAGGGGGTATCACACATAACATACACATACAACATACAACATTAGCAGCATTTTATACAGGCGAGGTGCAGTTGTAAATGTCTTTGCAGTTAGGTGAGGTGCAAAAAGGTAAAGAGTTCTACATGTAGAGGCCAAACTGATATATTATGCAACATTGTTTTGTGTGATTGGCTTCCTAGATATAATCATTGTAATTAACTGTTGTCTCAGAGCGGAAATGTGGTCAGTTGTTTTGCTGTTTTAGGGCAGTTGTAAAACTCACAAATTGTAAATGGGTGACAGCATTATTATCTTACAGACTACAGATATATGTATAGAGAAATGTGCTGTAATTCAACAATAACAGGAATCTCATTTGAACAACATCCAGGATATATTTGGCATAGGCTATATTTGGCATAGCCTTCAATTGGGTCTATCAGTAAGTTATTCCTTTATATTGCCCAGCTGTCTTTGAGGTCTTAAGAGGGAGCCAACATTGGAGAGTTCAACAGTTGTAATTAGTGACTCACATTTTTGTTATAAGGAAAGAAACAGACTTAATATGAATGGTAAACACATTGATGTAAAAGTATTACACCATAATGAAATATCAAGAAATTAATTAAAGACACAACCTTCTTTTTGAATTATTATAGTGTTCCATTGTATATTAACTGAATCTTACATGAATTGGAGGTAACATCTGTTTTGAAGCCATGTCTCAATTTGGTCTTTTAAAAGGTTTATTGTTAATTAAATTGAGTTAATAATGATGTTATTGACTTCCTTTGACGTAGGACCTGTGTCTGTAGGAGCCATTCTATCCATTGAAAGGGGATATATATTGGGATGGCTACAGTGGGAGTGTAAGTGTAAGTAGGAGTGTACTTCAAGAGATGCTGTCTATGTCTGGGGTATTTATTTGTCCGTAAGTAATCCCACATTACATTCCATGTAGTGATTTATTGTGTGGTTGGAAGCAAGCCCCAGTGGGCACTTGATGGTATAAAAACTGCATTCAAACCAGACACACAGCAGACATACAGAGAGAGAGATCAACAGTGGATAAATGATAGACTTAGCCTACACGAAAACATTTAGAATAAACTTCAGGTTTTGACAACACTACCTGGGAAAGATTCAAAGATTATTTTATCTCAAATGTTGTATTCATCAATATATTGCATAGAGACAAGAAAAACTTATTTACTTAATTTTCCTCAGACTGGAAATATTTCAAGATGGAATACAGAATTGAGTTCATGCTGCTCCTTGTCTTTCTGACAACCGTATCGTCCATTGCCTTGAACAGGGAGGAATTCATGGAAGCCATGGTAAGAATACAGATTACAACTGTGTCTGTAATACAACTGATGCTTTCTCCTCCAACTGAAAAGGTCTGTGGTGCTATGTATATATTCTTTGTGAACCATGTTTGCTTGATTAGTAACTTGCGTCACACTGACGACTTGCTTTACCTTACCGCTCAGCTGGCTAATACATTCTTGTGGCACGCAGATGATCCAGGTTAAACCCAGTTGGTCACATTAGGAGGAGGATGTCAAAAAGGGGTGGAGTGTAACGGATGTGGTTTGGTGAACCGTGGGATGATGCTTGTGGGCTGAGTGACTTACTAGGACTTGCATAAGTTCCTCAACATAATATCTGTTATAATATGTGTGTCCCTTATCTCCCTAGACCTATCTCAGGAACTACGGCTATTTGCACATCCCACTGGACAGTAAGAACCAAGGTCATCGGACTGAAGAAGTCTTAGAGGCACTGAGGTAAACACCATAAATTACAGTGTATGCTCTCTTTTCTCATCTGCTTTAAGTTGCCCAAGTGGCTACTGTACCTATAGCTTGGCTGTCTTGCTCATATCTTGCTTGGCAGATATTCAGAGGCCAATACATTATAAATGTAAGTATCTGATACATATATGCTGATACAGTACATGTGTGTCATTACCTTTTATTTTCCCTTTATTAATTTCAGAACCTTCCAGAGGGCAACTGACTTACCCATCTCAGGAAGCTTCACTAAGGCCACATTAGTAATGATGAAGCAACCTCGATGTGGTATTGAGGACTCTTTCAACAACAAATCATTCAAATATCGGGTGATGGGTGGGTCATTTTTCTATTGCAGATTGTTAGATGATACCATCTTGACTTAGTGAAGCAAAAGTAGGCCCACCCAATCGAATGGGCTCTAAAAAGGGTTAAACATTTTATATGATACATTTCACAACTGATGGCTATTTCAACAGGCTACTGGCGTAAGAAGTTGCTGACGTACCGCATCTATAATTACACTCCAGATTTGGGACTGGCAAAAACACGATTGGCCATCCAGTCTGCGTTTAGGTACTGGAGTGAAGTGACACCCCTAAGATTCCAGGAAGTGGCGAGGGGAAAAGCAGACATCAAGATATCCTTTCACAGGAAGGATAAAACGTGTACAGAGCCATTTGACGGACCAGGTGAGAGCACCCCACAGGTGTAAACCTGCGTCCAACTGTCCTTCTGCAATGAGAATGACAAGAGGTTTGTGGAAAGAAGGTTGTGTTGTTGTTGACTTGCAATGAAGTTCTTGATCAATAGTCTCTGCAGTTTTCTTCCATACAGTGCCTTATTCACAAGAGCCATCTCATGTTGCATGTTGCTTATTGTTATTGTATGGATTATAGCTTTCAGATTTCATCTATAGCCACCTGGTCAGCCACCTGATAATAACATCACTATACAGTATATTGATGTTGACAATCGAGGAGGATGTATATTTTGATGTAGTGAGGCTTTGAGGGGGGGTAATAATTTCACGTAGAAGTAGGACAACTAATATACAACTGGTCATTCTGAAGCCTATGAAGGGAAGCATACTAGACCTCTGGTTCCAGATCAATATCTTTGAAATTCCACAGTGAATATGTGTAATGATGATGTCAACAATAGAGGAAGGAGGGTGTATATTTTGATGTGGCCTATACTATTTATTTCACCATCCTGAAACATTCATTGTCACTAGGGCGAGTGTTGGCCCATGCAGACGCCCCTGACTCAGGCATTGTGCATTTTGACGAAGATGAGCTGTGGACGGAGGGGAAGGACACTGGTTCCAACCTGAGGATTGTAGCAGCACATGAGATAGGTCACGCCCTGGGCCTGGGCCATTCACAGCACCACAAAGCCCTGATGGGACCCGTCTACAGGGGCTACCGTGACAAATTCAACCTACATCCTGATGACATACGAGGGATCCAGGCTTTGTACGGTACAGCAGGAATTATGATTTTTCATGTTCAGTTCATATTTGACTACAAAAAACGTCGAGATTTGAAGGAGTAAACATTGATTTACTGCAAGTGTTTGAGGGAGGGCAGATTGGAACTTTTACATGTTTATGTTCTCTCATAGGAAAGCCAATAACTCGTGTCCCTGCATCCAGAAACCCAAGTAAGCCAGTCCCAGAGACAAGTCCACCAGATCCCTGCAGGGAAACCATGGATGCAATTATGTTAGGTACTCTAAACATATTATCCTTATTTAATACTCTATGGGTTTCTATGAAAGTCCACAATCAGTCATTTATACATTTTATATTCCTTTATAATTATAATAATAATTTAATGTAGTCTACAGGTGATTGTTTTCCTTATTTTTATCTTCCCAGGTCCTTTCCGTAAGACGTACGTCTTCAGTGGTCAGTACGTGTGGACAGTGTCTGACACAGGCTACAACAAGCCCATCCTGATCTCTGTGCTATGGAGGGATCTGCCAGGGGGCCTTAATGCAGCCGTTCACTCTCAGAGAACCAACAAGTCCTACTTCCTGAAAGGTATGTTGGTAACCAGGTACCTTACACTCACTGTTCCACTCTAACAAAGTGGTGATGTTGATAGAAGATTAATTACAGTGTAACTAACTACACATGACTGAAAGAACATGTGATCAGCACCACTGCATCAAACTGTCCATATTAGTGTTATTATTAGCTACTTATTAGTATCATTCTCATGCTGTTTTTCAGGCACCAAAGTGTGGAGGTATACAGGCTTTAAACTTGACCATGGCTTCCCGAAACACTTGGTCAACATTCCTCCTGATGTCGACTCAGCCTTCTACTTCAACAGGAACAAAAAAGTGGTCTTCGTCAAAGTAAGAAGAAAAAACACCCATTGGTTTCCAGCTAATGTGTGACCATTTATTCTTAGTATGTGAGATAAAGTGGCCACATAACAATTAATCCTTCACTCCCCCCCTTTTCACTAGGGTTCTGAGTACTGGCAGTGGGATGAAATTGGGGCAACAGACTTCAGCATGTACCCCAAACCTATCTCCCAGCTCTTCACTGGGGTACCCTACAACCTGGATAGTGCCTTCACATGGACAAACGGCTATATATACCTCTTCAAAGGAGAGAAGTACTGGCGTGTAAACAACCACCACCCAGTAGTGGATAAGGGCTACCCTCTCAACACTAAAGAAAAATGGATGCAATGTCATGACTAGGCCACAAGAGGTCATGTTGGGTCCTGTTGTTACACTGCAAAAAGCTTTATTCTCAAGAAGTAGATTGATTCTCATTATAAACTAGTATCATCTAGGTGTAATGCCGTAGGTGAAATATTGTAGAAGTTAGAGATTTGTATTTATTCAGTTAAATGAAAAAGAAAACAAAATGTTTTAAATTTCTTGTGCAAGGCATGTAAGAATATACATGTAAAGCATCAGCTTGATCTTTTGTACTGTAAATAATTAATAACAATTCATGTCCTCACTGAAATTCCTATGACCAAGCATACCAGAATAAAGCAATATTACTGATTTATATATTTGAGAGATGATAAAGGTGGAATATTGAAAACAAAAAAACGACAGTATACTGCTGTGTTGGATGTTTTGTCATTGATATGGGGGTGAATATGCAGCACAAAGGATGGCAATATATTTGTGTATATCCAGAAGACAGTCACAGGGATGTCTACCCGGAAATAAGTGGTTGGGTCACTTATAAAAGTGGTGTGGCACCTCAGTGGACCAGGCAGGACAAGTTTAGAGGGCTGTGTGTTTGGTCTTCCCTCAGACTGTATAGACAGGTGAAGAGCACCATGTTGGCACCAGGGGCACCATGGAACCTGTCTCATAGTCAAAGTCAATCATGGTGTGAGTCACTGTGCTGATGTTGCTGGATGCTGCTGAGGCTGCTGATGAGCTTGTTCCCATCTGCCGCTCGCGAAGGCTCTGGAGGTAACTCTGGAGGGACGAGGAGAGAGGAATACATTGTTGTTACACTTATTCTCTAGGATTCAGTGCAGGATGAATGAAAAATATCATATATCATTCAATTATCAAAGTGTTATGAAGTTTCCTCAATGCAGATGAACTGGAAATGAACTATAATGAACTGAGAGGCCTCTGATGGGTTTTTGTAGAGTACTGTGATATTGGCAAACTCACGGGGGCCAGGACGTCTCCAGCATAGCGCTTTAGGGGTGGAGGCTTGCGGCGCTGGTATGTCCCGTTGGGTCTTCTCCTGGCTTCTCTCTGTCGGATCTGCATCAGCTTAACTTGCTTCTGCCGTCTGCTGACTATGGCTGGGAGCATCCACAGTGATATAACAGAAATGACAGAAATTATAAGAGGTTTATACACACATACACACATCACTTACTAGGTTATACAGTATTTGAAGGTAAATTGGTCAAATATATATAAGCTGCTTATGAAGCAGTGATGATCTTGAGGAAGTAGGCATTCAGTCTGAGAATAGGGAACATAATGAGAATGGGGGATGCTGCTATGTTTCAGTAAAATGCTTCAAAAAGTATAAGAAAGCTCATTGAATCAAGGAAATGAATGCATTGTGAGAAAGAGAGGCTATGGCCATTGTCTTACGACAGGCACGTCATTCTAGCGTGACCCCTATTGCCTGAACTAGTGTGGACGAGTTGCGCTTTCTATGGCTTGGCTTGTATCTTGAAAGCCTTAGCCAATCCCTCTAACAGTTTAGACATTCAGTATTCCGTATGAAATGCTCCACTCACCTTCTGTATAGGATACCCCGTGTGCAGTGAGCTTCCATTGCACCAACACGCCAATCAGACCAAGCAGAGGGCAGATACCTGTGATCACCCAGCTAAACCAGCAGAGAGGACGTGGGGGAACGAGACACAGGATGTCATACACATGACCGGCCAGCAGCGACGTCTCAACCAGGTAGTCCACACACACCATCACAACGGCTGCCCCCAATACAGCGGTGGAGAGCACAGTGAATAGTTTCTGCCACTGCAGTGTGAAAATGGCACAGACAACACTTGTGGACAGGAGAGCACTGAGAGGCACCCATGCTGGAGTAAGGCTGTAAAACTGTCCGACCACCAGCATGTTGGCAAGGGTGAGCAAAAACCCCAGTTGTAGGCCTAAGATGAAGAGTCCCAGAATGCATACCAGCATGGTGACCAGGCCACAGAGCACGCCCACCCCCAGGCCGACGCCGGCCTTGGTCTCCATCCCCAACTGAATATCCAACACAGGCTCCTTCAGGTACAGCAGGTAGACGGCTGCAGATCCAAACACGAAGCCTGACAGGAACATGACCATCTTAAAGCAGCGGTATCCTACAGGCAAAGAGGGAATATGTTAAGTATTGGACAGTGCCACTGTTTAAGTCCAAGGCATAAAATGGAGAGGGAATCTGGAATCAAATACTGTAAACCTGTAGCAGTACTATGTGGGATCCATTGGTGGTAGCAGAGTACATTTAGTCCCTGAATACCAAAATTGACCGTACAATGTCCAAATGGAACTTAACAATTGCTTATGGTTTGTGTAATAAAGTAATGTAGACCATTAGAGATCATTCATTTATCACATCATTTGTGTACATGTACATGAATATGTGAGAAATAGCTGTCATGCTTAAAGGAGCAGGACATAAGTTTTGTTGGAAATTGGTCTCCCTAATAATTATATAACCCCCCCCTGAAATGGAGTTGCAGTGCAGTGCAGACATTAATGGTTGTGTGCCTGCGTGCGCACATGATCCGAAGAGGCAGCCACCAGAGACAGAAAGGTGAAAACCGGTGAGTCCACTCCCCTAGAACACCCCAGGGCAGTAACAACATGTTTATATGCATAATATAAAGCTTGAATTGTACATACTGGACCTTAAAGAAGAATTGGGTCTATTATCTATTTGACATTGACGTTCACAAGTACATCGGTTGGGTAAAATGGATTTGAACCCCACTGTGAGACACCCAGGTGATCAGGCTTTGACACGGTCTCCGAGGAATACAGGGTGAGTATCTCAGGCGTCCCATCTGCCTCTCCCAGCAGGGAGCTGCTTATCCACCTTAAACCCCTGGCAGATCCCAGACACCTAGCCCTTAAGCTTCTGACTCTGAGCCCATCAATGCAATCAAGTGAGGTGATAAAATGCTAATAGAGTACATTGTAGTCAAGTAGGAATACTGTTCAACTTTGAATAATATGTAATGATTCATCTACAGCTGTGGGGTTATAACTTTAGAAAAAGTGTATAGAAGAAATGTATACTCCTCTACATTCAGTCTTGTTTGTGTGTGTCTGAGTGTTAGTACTGTACATGTAAATCTTGTGTTTCCTCTGTCAAATGCTTACCAAGAAAGCAGTAGATGATCCCAAACAATAGGCATATGGAGCAGATTACAGATGGGATGACTTCATACTTCTTTTTAATCTCTAGCTCACATGTGTCCACTTCAGACAAGCTCACTTCAGCCAAGCTCAGTCCTGCCCAATCAGTTATATCAACTGGGGGATCTGCCATCTTGGAGCAGCAGTTCAATTGGAATAAAGATGTGTTTTTATTTGGCAATAAAGGCCATTCCATTGGGGCTGGATTTTGCTCCATTCATTAAAGGAAAATGTGATGAATAGTTTATGTTGGAATGTAAGAGCCGAGGAAAAAGGAAGCTCCTGTGAGAATGTGTTTACACCATTTCCTGTTCTGCACCTGCAAAAGAAGGAGAGGACAATCAACTCTACAGCCAAGAACAATGAAATCACTAAGGCCCTGTGTTTTTCCTGACCAGCTTGGCAGCTTACCTAGTTTTTACCTGGCCAGATATAATAGGCAGAATACACATGATCGTACTTAACATATACTGCATATAGTATCATATCAACATTTAAATCAAAATACCTCTCAGCAGCGTTGTCTCAACTATGAAAACGGAAGGTGTACCTATGTCCCACACAACCGTCCCCTAAGATCCTCTCTGGATCCCACGCTGCTTTCTCCTGACCCTTTGTTATAGTACAGGATACAGATGGGGAAATGAGGGGTGGCTTGATGCCGACGACACCATTTAAATCCTTTGTTTGGAACATGTGGTAAAGGAATCCAGTTACAGAACAATGCTAAGCAAACAAACACTCCAACAGTAGGACGTGCTGTTCAAAAATCCCAAAATAATGTTACTGTTCTATTGGTCTACAGCCATGGAGCAGGAAGCCTCACAAAGCTGAACATTTTTCATTTTAGAAGACAACATATTACTACTTTAATCGCACCCAAGGATGAATTGTGTTTAGATACTCTCCGTGTCTTGCCTTAGTCTGACTGGTAACTCTATAGTATGGTATCCGCTTAAGCTTTTTAAAGCAGATCCCTGTATGGTCAGCAAATTGAATTAGAAGCGTATTAGCAGAGGGTAGTGAAGCTCATGTCCTACTGAAACCTGCAATATGCTGTATAGGTTTAATTAGACACAAAAAACACTGTCACTTTCCTATTCACTTTCCTAACTGCATTTCGTTGTCTCTGTACTTGTACTCTGCACAATGACAATAAAGTTGAATCTAATCTAATCTAATCTAATCTAATCTAATCTAATCTAATCTATTCACCCAACATGAGACCATTTCATGAAACAAGTAATTTAGTGTAGCTGTTGTATTTGTGACAGTTGTGTTAAATTACTATTAGACAATGTAAGGGTGATATCTATGACATACTATACTAACAGGTGTTATCAAACATATATGCCTACAACCAACATAATTGGTTACCTCTTACTTTAAAAACAAATTGTTGTATTGACTAGAAATACACTTCTGGCTAGACTGGTCATAATAAAGGACACTATTGAAAATGTTTACAGGCTGCAGGTGTAGCTACTGAACACAGGGTTGCATGACCACTTCACATCAGGTTATAAAATAAAACAAACACATAAATAAACATACAAAAAGCCCAGTCATAATCAATAAATAAGACAGGACAATAGTGATTTGATAATTGATTGGCCTACCCAAACACGTTTTTGATACTAATGTTTTTGGTAATTGCCATAATTGCCATAATATTATTGCCATATTGGTTAGGCTACTATTTATATACCATACACATTGTTGCAATATTTACGGTGCACATAGACTACTGACGCACATCAACTCTGAGAAAAAAAACTACTTACCTAAAATGAAGGATATCCTAGTCAGAACTTAAGTTGAATTATACAACATAATTGAAATTGAAAGTTGCACGATGTTCGTTCTGTTATCTGGTGCTACAGTCTCAGCACCCGACGCTCATCTGCGTCCCTCTCATTTGTTGACAGAGGATAGCTCCCGGACACTGGAAGTGGCCTATGTACTTAACAGGTTTTTGCACCTCGGGTCAGAAATAGTTCACACACTGTCCAGGGAAGAGAGAAATAGAGAAGGTCCAAAAACATTGGTAGATCTATTTCAGTCTAATACTTGGAATAATATGGATATCACATATTAGCAATCCCTTGACTAATTTTTTAATATGCAGTTTCCAAAAGAGCAATTGCAAATCATTTGGCATGCCTTTTTGTATTGAATTAAAAAGAATATTACAAAATGAATATATAAAAAGCACATTGGCTCGTGAAAAATAAAACTCCAACTGAATAAATTAAAATCTAACATTGACTGCAACTGTACAGTTTATAACCCACTAGCGCCATCTAGGGGAATTGTATTCACATTGCATTCTGAATGCAATCCACATGTCCACAAGGGTGTCTCAGATGATTCGACCTACTGTCGAATGAATTGGCACTTATCTGATCCAAACTGTTCTCCATTCCTTCATTTATCTAACTTTTGAAAAATATTATTGATAGGAATTTACACAGCTCAGTACGACGCCCTTGAACAAATGGATCCAGTAAAGTTCATAAAGGATCTGCGATCACTCCTTCATCATCAATGGTTCACATAGATTTATCATTCCATCAGTGCTTCACCGCCGCCAGCAGGACAGAGGGGATACCGCATCGTCTTGGGAAAGACTCAGCAACCGGGTGGTGGTGCTACAGCCTGATGGTCATAGCTAATTAACAGCAATTTAATGTTTTAGCAGTCCATTGAACTAATAGCTAACTCGTTTATAGCTGATGGTTAATTTGCACCAGTTCATGAAAAGGTCCATTCAGCATTGAAAAGAATTGCCTAGCCCAGCCAGACAAACGTCACTTGTGAGTGAGTATTAATATTACTATTACCCATGACTCATGGCATGAGTGTTGACTTTGTTGGTTAGCCAAGCTAGCAGCCACCTTGTAGTTGTTTCTCAAGTGTAAAATGTATGGGCTAATTGCATGTACATTGTTGAGGAACCAGCACCCAATGAATGTTGTGTCTATTCCTATTCTCTGAAACAGAAGTGGAAAACATTCACTCTCTACGTTGTCAATGATAACACAGATTGCTGCTAATGTATGCAGGCTGCAACTTGTTCGAGCCATCATCAGTCAGTTGAGTAATGTTGAGACTCAGCTCAAAAGAGACAGTAGGCCTACTGTCTTGTTCATGGGAATTGGTTGACAGCCAGCTAAGAACACAAACTACACCAGACTCATTACTGTGTATCAGTGAAGTGACAGAAACTGCCTCTAATGCAGGACTGAAATGGCTTTGGCTTCATTCATAGCTAATTGGATGCCCTACACTGAGGCATTATTACTTATGCCAGTTGTTTGCCCATAAGTAGCCTAAGATATGTTTATTTATTTTGACTTGATTTCATGAAACAACTCTAAATTAGATTTGATTAGGTATAAATCAACACATGGTTTAGACAACGAAGAGGGGCCTCTCCTGTGAGAAGGTGTCTTTCCCCCCCACTATGCAGATAGGCCTAGCCTTTACCTCATGACATTCTTTCCCAGCTAAAAGAAATGGCTTCATGAAGCTGGGAGATATAACATAAGCAATGACCTACATTCCCTCTACTCAATGTATGTTGGTTTGTTTGTTTAGTTTCTTATTAGTTAAGGCTCCGATGTCTCTGTCCAAATAGGTCAATCTGTGAATTGGATTTGAGAATCTTTTCCATAGAGATATCTATATCTATGGTATTTCCTGTCAATGGATCATTGTACATCACAAAGGCAGACAGTTGTCAAGTTATGATGATCTGGGCTGATGTCATGTTGAGATTTAGAGGAACTTGCCCCAGCTTGCATGAAGGCGTGCATGTAGCTTATTGTTGAGCGTAGAGCCCGCATGGATCACAGATCATGTCAATGATGTTGACAGTCATATTAGATAAGGTCAGTGAATGATGTCATGCATTCATTCATACAGTGGCCTAGTAGCAGTGCCATATAAGGATAAAGTGAAAGAAAGGTTTCACTGTTGGAATTATATGGGAAACATGATCAGGGGTACTTTCCTTCTCTTCCAAAGACTTTTAGTTTTCCTTTGTAGCTTTCAGTGTTACTTTGGATCATCTTTCGAAGATTTCAGGGAAACTCACCTCTGCTCTGCCCATTCAAAGGAAATAGCCTATAGGCCAATTCTGGTCTTCTGACACAAGGGTTTTGCTGTTACCCAACACTCCAAATGAAACCGCAGACTGTACCTTATTTTCTCTGAAATTCTCTGTGCCATTGAAATGTTAAGTGGACATAGCTACGTGTCTGGAACATTTAGCTTAAAGAACGCCAAGCGGCAAGCCCTCCCCTGCACCAGAATCATGTGTTTGGGATTACAGTCATAGTGATGTGACACTGATGTAGACCCTGGCAGACCCGCTATCTCAGCCTCAAACTACTAAACTAGAGAGCAAAATACCTTAAATGTCTTAGGTGAACAATTTGATGAAAGGGATTGTTTTGGCCCAGGGTTATTGAGGATGATCGGCAGGCATTGGACCTGTGATGGAGGATAGATAGCTCCTAAGGGGAGCCATGAGAAGATGGGTTTGGCCTCACCACACAACCACAACCCACCACATAACCTATTTATCCTTTTACTACCCTCACTGCTTTTGGATTTTTAAACTGAAGTAATTGTCTTATGTCTTAAACTCATCACTCCTCCCCCTTTACATAGCCTTCTGTCGTTAGTCAGAATTGGGAATGACTCACATCCTCTCAGCCTTTAACCTCGTGGGAAAGAGGAGGCGGAGTCCGCTGCTCCAGTTCCAGGAATTGTGTGGGATTCCCCGCCTGCCAGTTTATCTGTCTGTCATATTATTTACTGGACTACACTCACCTGGTAGCCTACAGATGGTGCACTCACAGACAAACAAATAGTGGTCTGGATGGGAGGGGTTTGCTCTTACCTGCCAGGTGGAAGTGAATTCTGTATCTTTATTGGTTGAGAGGAACCTCATGGTCTTGATTTGACCCCTCCCATTTCCCTGGCCACACTATAAGCTCTCGGTTGCAGTGTAACTGAAGAGAGTGGGAGTACTGTACATCTGAGACTGTGGAGTAGAAACTTACATCAAGAAATAAGAGGTGAAGGAGAAGATAATCTCAAAGGTATGTAGCCTATTTGAAGAGGGTTGGGGGGATAGAGCTTGTAATTCCAAGCCAGTGAGTTTGTCTGAGCCCTTTGGATATACAATGGGAAGAGGATTGGGCATTTTTCAATAGCCTGTTGTGGTGTAAAAGTGTTGGTCTGTTAATTTTTCTCTCTGGAAAGGCTACAGTTTTTTGTCTCTTACTCTCTGCATGCCCATTAGACTGTTATGTAGAATGGTGTTTGTCTGCTGCTAACTACTTTTTCTTTTTTTACTGAGTAATCTATAGATTTAACTCTGTTTAATGCTGTCCATACTGATTTGTTTATGCCATATCTCCTTATCTATGGAAATGATGTGCCTTCTGGCCATGAGCTGTTTACAAGTTAAACTGCTGTTTGCTTTCGTATATGGCTTGTTGGACACACAATATGAGAACAAAGGATGTTCTATGCCAGGAGATATGTAAAATGGGATTTGCATATCTTTTGAATAGCCTAGCCCTAGAGAGTCATTGTCCAAGATGCAGGTATCTTGATTTAACTTCTGTGCTGCTGTGTGTATGAGCAGCAGACAAACCAGACCACCTATCTGAGAAAGTTGATCCCCAACCTTACCTGCCAAATATGTCATTAGCCTTGTCTCTCGTGTTGGGATTGATGTTATGAGTCAACACAGAGGAAATGAGGTAGTACAGTACATCCACACCCCCTCATAAGGGTGGGGGGATGAGTAGATGATGTGTCTAATCAGTTTTTCTGCTGTAGAAGAAAGGAAAAATGACAACCCAGCTGACTCAGTACTTACTGTACAGGCTTGGTTCATTAACTGTACAAAACCCTAGAGGCTGCCCTATCACTGGCCTCCTCATCTAGCCTACATATTGTTTATGTCCGCTGGAGCAGATGTAATCCTCAGATGACAGTTACAATGACGCTGACTCTGAGGGTGCGTGTATCTGCTTGCCCGGGCTTCCAGACAGTGACTGCGATGATGCAGCATCCTGGCTAGGAGACTGGTGGAGAAGAGACCCCCCTGTAAGAGAGATGGCAGCCTGGGGGCTCCATGAGGCCACTATCTGGCCGTATTTGGCTGAGAGTCTGGCCGAGAGACTTGGGATGAAACAGCTGGTGTGTGGAACAACTCCCACTACTGAGTCATCTACAGAACTGCACTCAAATTTCCCTTCAGGGACAATAAAGGGTTAATACAGTATGTCTCTAGTGGCTGTAACATGACAGTCACTCTTTGGTCTGTGCACAAACAGGCTCCTGATTATGCAATTAAGAAAATTCATCTTGGGGTTAATATTATGATATATACGCAGTTCAACACAGCTAAACAGAACAATGAATGGCACAGTATGCTTGCTTGGCAACTTTTCTTTGTGCTTTTGTGTTTGTGGTTAAACATTCTCTTCTCTTCCTCCCTCCAGCCATTTCCAGACAGACAGACAGACAGACAGAGAGGACAGATGGCAGTAGCTCCGTTCAGTCGCAGACCGTGGGCGTCTCAGTCCCTGAGGGTCACAGCCAAGGAGATGTCCATAGTCGGCTCCAGAGGCAAGAACAATGCTATCGCAGAACGCTTCTCCAAGTAAGTGTCTCTCCCCATTCACCTTATTACTGTACCTACATACATTCACAACAACATAGCATCAAACATTCACAACAAAACAAAACATACAAACACACACATGGTGAGATGGCTCAGACTCTAGCTTTTCCCTCGTCTCTGTCAGCTGGGTTGGTACAAGAAAGAATTATTACAGCAGCCATGGTTTGACATTACATTTTGAGCAAATTTGGCAAATAGCCCAGGCTATTCCAGTGATGGATGTTGCACCCCTCCCCCCCCCACACACGTCTACCTTTTTGTTTCGCTTTTCCAGTGGAATCTTGTTTATCAATAACATCAGCACAAACCTGTTATTCCAGTAACACTAATGTCTGTAGACCATGTTTATTTTAGTAAACTGAAATTAACTTACTCTGTAAATACCCCTCAATTCCCAAACATACTCATTCTTCCTTGTAAAGTATTACACATTTAATTTGTAAGTCACGTTTTATCTCAACTGTCTCCTTTTCCTTGGTACGTTCATCATTCTATCTCTGACCACATGGAGGCAGTGTTGAGTCAGTGTTGAGTGCATGGATTTTGAGGGACAACTTGAGAAACTCCACAGAGGTCCAGATGTGTGTGTTTGATTGAATCTCCAAAGTCTTTCCTTGATTCCTCGCTTCCTCTCTCCTCACTACCTCCTTAAAACACATTGAAGGAGAAGGTCCTAGTTGAGGAACCTCAGACCTTCTCCTCCAATGCATTTTCAGCATGAGACGAGGACAGAAGACATCAGGACTCAAGGAAAGACTTTTGAGATTTGGTCCCCTCAAGGCAACTTATGGTTGACGTAACACATGCATGGATCTAGGATCAGATTGCTCTACCTCCAATCCTAACTTTGTGGCCAGGGGGATGAAAAAGATATCTGTTCCAGTGTCAGTGGTTGGGGCCAAATCATCCTACTCCAGAGAGTCTAATGCAGGCGCCTGTCTGATGTGTCTCTGACTCCCCTCATACCTCCTCTCTCCTCTCCTCAGGTATCAGATGGCTGCAGAGGAGGGGAATGTGGAGAGGAAGAAAGCAGTGAGTCTCACATACACACACACACACACACACACACACACACACACACACACAGACAGTAGATCCTAGCCATGCCCGTCCACATGTTGCACTTGGAGGCCAGTAAAGCTTTAATCCTTATTTAGACGTCTTAATCTGAAGGTAATACTCCTGATGGTGAACAGAGAGCAGCTCTTAATGCCTACATCTCTAGTACTGCCCAGGGACTAATAAAAGAACTACTAGTGTATCCTGGTGTGGACGACTACAATGTAAGAGCTCTCCCACCCAGCCTACGGTTCCACTCTGCTCAGTGGTCAACAGGCTGGGACTGAGAATTGACCCTAACCCTATACCCAAGAGGATCTAAAACTACAGGGAACTGAATTATTGTAACTTCTATTCAGTCGCAGGTACGTCTCTCTAAGGGTCAGTTAAGTGCTATACTTGTGTGATCTGTATTTAGATATACGTTTTGGTTACAAAGGGAGCTATCGGGTTTCGAGTCTAGCCTTGAGCAGAATACAATAGAAAAAAAAGTAGAATAATATGCAACAAAAAGTTTTTCATTTAAATGTACAAAAACAGACAACGTATCGATCTGGATCCAAACGTTGTTGTTTTTGGGCGTGTGAATTAAATCACCGTGGGAGCACACCAGTTGAGAGTTGCGGACATTCCCTAGTTTCTCCGAAAAGAATAGTCATTAAGGCGGCTCTTGAGCTCAATGGTTTGTATAGTTCATCACAACTGTGAGGGTTCAGCTGTGTGTGTGTGTGTGTGTGTGTGTGTGTGTGTAGTCTTTGAACCTAGTTGTCGTTGACTTCTTCAACATGACTGCTTGGTCCTTGTGGCAGTAAGCCTCCAATATATGAGGCCTCATGCACAGTGTGTTGTAAAGAGATGGTACTGGGTGCTGTTACTGGTGCTACCTGAAGACCCCCCACCAGTTTGGACCGGGTGGACCATGGAGGAATCCTCGCGGTGTAGGTCATATGATCTGTAAGCGCCTGTTTTGGTATAGCCTTTAAAGGGACACTTCATTACATCACATTCCAGCACCACATCTCCAGCACCATACCAGTGTTTACATATGTGAAAACAACTTTCTACTGTATGTTCTGTAATCACAAAGATAAGAGAACTAAGGAAATTGCCCCTTATGTTGTCATTAGGGTTAAAATGAGTTTCCAGCCAGGTATCTTTTTGACAACTGGGATTTTATACATTCTGTATTCACATATGTAGACAATGGTAGGGTGCTAGTGATAATGAATGTGTTAAAAAGCTTTACATTTAGTGTAAAAACATTAATTCAAAAAAAAATAATTCTAAAAAAATATAGAATTATATTTTAATTGAAATTCTGGTTGGGGTACTAAAAAATCATTTTAGTACACTAACTCAGGTGATTTGATTAAGAACCAAAAGCGAGGAAATCGGTTAAGTCCTTTACAGTTAGGGAAAGAGGCGTGGTACCACTGCTCTGTATCAAATTATTGTTTCCTTGATTTTTTTTTTCTTTTTTTTTTTTTTCCCTTCCTTCACTGGCCCTCTCTTTCTGTTTCTGATTTTCTCTCTCTCTCCCTCTCTCTTTCACCCTCCCTTCCTCTGTGTTTCTCTCTCTCTCGCTCTCTCTTTCTGGCATAGGGGGGGTGGGCTATAGCTCCTATCCTTCATGCTGGTCTGTTCTAAAGGCTCACATCTGAGAGAACTTTTATCATTTCCACCCGGCAGACACAGACAGGCAGACACAGCCAACTGGATCTCCAGGTCACCAGACTTTCCAAGGTTTTTATCCTTTTCTTTGACAAGGAGACAGAAGTTTAGTCTGACTAAGGGCTCTTTGTTTTCTGTACATCGTTCCTCCTTTTTTTCTCCTTTCTATCCTTCTGTTGTTTCTTCTTGTTTTAAGGGTTGAGATGACATTATACGGACAGTGACTCAATTGTTTACTTGAAAGAAGGTCGACTGACGTTGCTGGCAGAATTGTTTCTCAGGAAATGTGTTTTCCATACAATTTCAATCAAATCCATTTTTTGACAGTAGTCATAGTTACGTTACTAGTGTGTTATCTGATGTGGTCCTGGCAGTTTAATGGGCATGAGAAACTGCTATGTCATGTCCCCAGGTAGTGGGGCTTTAGCCAAGAATGCTGCATTTTAACTGCAGTTGCCAGTCTGAATGCTAACGTTAGCTACAATATGTTCGTCATGACAGAAGTTGGACAGTCTCCTGTGACTCTTTCAGTGGCTGGGTGTAACAGTGTTCTTGGCCCTGACCATTGCTATCAGTGTACCTGGGAGTCCTTACCTCCTCCGCATTCTGCTAACGTCATTGCTCTATCTAGCATTATTCCGAGTTTCTATTCCAGAGCACACATAACAAAGGAGTCACCCTTATCTTTGTGTGACCAATTATGCCAATCTGGGCATGAGTTTCAAACCATTTTTTTCCTGGAATTGCTGAAAAGAATTGTTGTGTCTGATATTTAAAATGAGTCTGACTCTTTCTCTCTCTCTCTCTCTCTCTCTCTCTCTTCCTCCTCCTAGGTCGCCGAGCCGACTCTCCGCAGTGGCAACCTGAGTGTGTTGAAGAAGCGCTGGGAGCAGCCTGTCCCCCAAGACCAGCCGCTAGCCACGCCTTGTGCCCTGCTGCCCTGCACTCGCCTCGCACGCCCACAGGGCCTTAAACCCAAACCTACAGCCCAGCCCCAGCCACCTCTCCCAGAAGAGCCCAGCGACGTCCCCAGCACAGCTCAGCACTCCCCCGATCCTGAGGCCCAGACCCAGGCAGCCATGGACAGGAGACAGCAGCAGGCAGACTCTGAGAGGCTAGAGGCAGCAGAAGTGCCTTGCGTCTCCATAGAGAAGCCCAATGTCCCCCTCAACAGCCTGAAGATGATGTTTGAGAAGGGAGAGAACAACAAAGTAAGTACAACTTCGGTCCTATCTGCTTTTAGGTCCATCAATGCCTCAATGCCCTGTGACTCTGAGCTGGTAGGCCTATATGTTTGATCATATGCAGTGAGAGTGACTTATGTGTTTGCCTAAGCAAGCCCCATAAGAAGGGCTAACAGTTTTTCCTCACTAGGAAAAACTCTGGGCCCTAGTGATGAGGCACATGTGGAAGCCTTGGGACTCTTCAAAAGG
Organism: Argentina silus; assembly: GCF_951799395.1. Taxonomy (NCBI): domain Eukaryota; kingdom Metazoa; phylum Chordata; class Actinopteri; order Argentiniformes; family Argentinidae; genus Argentina; species Argentina silus. Next base: position 9,048,794 of record NC_139662.1, read on the forward strand.
CTATGGTTCTGTTCTGGTTCATACAGCACGACATGCATCATCTTCTCACAGACTGAAGAGTCTGTTTGTTCTGTGAGGGGGGTCAGAACCCCCCCAGGCCTCAGTCATGCTGCTAGTCACATGGACTGGCCTCATTTCACACACACACACTTATTTGACTGAACACTGAAGACATAAACATTCCCACATTTATTAACACTGAAATGAGAGAGGGAGAAGTTAGGAACACATTATGAAGCATGCTAATCATATTAGACCATGCGTTCCAGAACCATCAACCAACCTCCGTCCCTAACTACGGTGACACTGTATTTCATGCATTCCAGAACCATCAACGAACCTGCATCCCTAACTAGGGTCACTTTTTTTTTTTTTTTATATCGGCGGAGGGCATAAACCAATACAATATGTAATGAAAAAAATCCCACTAGCACCATCGCTTGTTTTTAGAATTGTTGCTGTCAGTGTAAACCTGCTGTGTATAAGCAATAACACTCTCAATAACGCTCAAGGGTGTTCTATATCTGGGATATCGGAACGGCTGTGATGGTCAACGGTACTCGGCTGCGCCTCGTGCCTATAACTGCATCACAACGGTCGCAAATCAATATCCACACAGACACAGCACACACTTGACGGTTATTGCTTAATACTTAACACCATAGGCCTAGAACAGACAGACATGCGGTGCACACTCGTCCAGACCCTCACTTACAAGGTTGACTTTTAGATGACCTTTTAACATGAGACCCAGTCTTGAGTCTGTTAGAGAAGCTTCTTGATGACTCTCCACACCCTCGCTAGTTTCCTAACCTAAGCACACGAGCAGGCCTCTCCCAGCTGACAGGAAGTGACCTGGCCCCAGCACTGCGTCTGACCTGCCTGTGCTGATCCCCCCCCCTCTCCTCCAGCTCCAGGGATGATGTCATGGGGTAGGCATGCACATGACTGGAGACCGAAAGCTGAGACAATGAGCCTCCTCTGATACCCCCCCCTCCTCCCTCCTGGCTCATCAAAGACAGGCCTACCCCCTCTCCCTCTCCCTTACTGGAGGAGCCAGTCATGAGGCTGAGCCACTGTGAAATTAATTGACCTATCTCACACACACACACACACACACACACACACACACATACACACACACATACACACCACACACGCCTACCTCCCTAGTCCCCCTCCCTAGTCCCCCTCCCCAGCCTCCCTCCTTAGTCCCCCTCCCCAGCCTCCCTCCCTAACCCCCCTCCCTAGCCCCCCTCCTCTAGCCCCCCTTTGAAGGCCTGCCGTCTGCTCCTCTCTCTCTCTCTCTCTCTGACTGGGGAGCAGGGATTCAGGGAAGCAGCAGGCTCCACTCTGGCGATCCGTACCTCTGCAACTGCAGCCAGAGATCTAATGAGTAGGATTGAGTTAGTTAGCTGTCGGTAGGAGCTCTTCCAAGAAAACCATGAGTGCTCCAGTGTAGTGCTCTCCCCTCGGTTTCTACATTCTCCCTTCAGGTCCTGGCGTTTGGAAGAGGTAGATATGCGCTTATTAATTTTCTTTGTTTGCTCTCTAAGCCCAACTCTTTAAGTCCAGTTTGATTACTTACGTCTCTTAAACATTCTCCACTTTATAGTGTATTTGTTTACCTTGCCTTTACCTTGGTTGCCGTCGGATTAGCATGTTTTTATTAGGTTATTTACCACCACGCTTTGAATTAAACCCTTTGACGGGTGGGCTTCTATACATTGACTCAACTGTAGGTAGCCTGTGTGGAAATCCCCCCCTCTCTTATTTAATGGGCTTCTCTAGGACTTTTTCATATGGTTTTTTAATGGTTTTTGAATCTGTGGAGCTCACTGTGATATTCTATTTGAAATAGCCTTTTTGTTGTTTTGGGTTTATCATTGCACCAGGGAGGGGGGAGTTGTGAGAGGGGGGACTCTAGGGAGTGGGGGAGGGACGGGACGGGAGGGGAAGGATGGACGGGAGGGCTAGGGAGGGGGTTCAGCGTGGGCTCAGGAGGGGACTGTGGGTTTAATTGTATCTGGGATTAGTAGCAGAGCCTTTGTCTGGTCACCAGTTGATCAGCTGCTCTGAGCCCGGCGGCTGCTGCTGTTTGTATACTGCTCCCCCCGACCCCACCCCCCCAGGGGGAGCCCCCATCCCTTCTCCAGTCTGGAGACAAACAGAGAGGAGAGGAGACTGTACAGGACAGCCTTCCCCGTCAGGCTGGCTCCCCCACTGCTCTCTAGTCTAGATAATCCACTCTCTGGAGGATGGAACTGGACCGCTTTGTTTGTCTTTTTTGTATTGACAGGCTGTAGTGGCCACATGCCTTATGCCTCCCCCCCTCCTCCTCCTCCTCCTTCCATCCCCCCACTGTCTGTCTGTGTGTTTGTTTGTGTGACTTTGCTCTGCCCCCCCCCCACCCCCCAAACCAAACCAATCCAATCCAACCCACATCCGCCCCCTAGCTCTCTGGCAACCCTCATGGCACACTAATCTCTGATACCGATCATCACCTTTCAGCTTATACGCCCTCAGAGGCTGTTCCTGTGCCTGGGTTGACCGCAGGTTAAGGCAGTGCAGTGTTGTCTTTTTGTACAGGCGTGAGAGCCAAGAACAGGTAGTCTTCTTCTTGGGATTGTGACCTTTTGTAAAATCCTCTCTTCAGGGATCTACTGAGATGTGGATCCTCTGGTCGTGGGGCAGTAGCGCAGGCAGGTCCGTGTCTCTGGGTGTGGTCTGGCTGGGTCACTGACGGAGATAGAGTCGCTCGAACTGGATCAGTTCAGTTAGCCAATTCAGTGGCTGGATGATCATATGATTTGTTTTGGGTTTGCAATGGAAAATGTCTTGAGATTAGATGGAAGGTCCTAATCAACGACTCGGAATGTAGTGGGAAGTCTGCAAGGTAATACTACTGGAATTGTGTGTGTGTGTGTGTGTGTGTACTGTCGACTGGTGAGTTGAGTGTGGTGTGTGCGTGCGTGCGTGTGTGTGTGCGGCAGGTGTGTCCGTCTCCTGGCTGGACAGTGGACAGACGGGATGTCTGCCTCAGGCTCTGGCTCACTGAGCTCATAAGGGGATTAGAGCTGACTGGACAGGACAAACACACCTCACTTCTCCTCTCTCTTCCTTTCGCCTCGTCTCCTCTCCTCTCGAGCTGTCTGATACAGTACTGTAGGCCTCTCTCTCCTGTGTGCTGGCGCTCAAGCTGCTTACATGTGAGCATCGTAACTAAGGCTTTGTGTGCAAGCCATGAGACAAGCCAAGGGCTGTGACCCGCAAGCTCTGTCAGTATATGTTAGTCTCAGAGTAAGTTTGTGGAATCTCAAAGTCATTTGACCTATGAAGATTACCCCACGTGATGATCAGCGTCTGGGTCTGTTTTCCAGGTGTCCAGAGAGCCGGTAAGGAGTGGAGGGAACGGAGGCGTCGCTGACAACATGGAGACTCTGGGAGACAGAGGTAGAGTTACACAGTCACACTACTGCTAATGGAGAGCAGAGCCAGAGACGGAAGGCTGCTCCCAGAAGTGCCATGGGCCCTTTCTCAATTGTTAGAAACTCCTTGTGCATCCTCCACTCGCTTCCTTTTGAAAACGCATTGGAGGAGAATAGCTAGGACCTGAGGAATCAAGTTTATAACAATTGAGAAAGGGCCACAGTCAGCAGAGGGGTGCTGGGGCTGAAGGAAGTGAACCCCCCCCCACCCCCTTCCACCATCACCATACAAATGCATACTTCCTTCCTCTCTTCCTCTGAGTCATTACTGATCTACTCGAACTGGACTGGTGACAGCTATGTGTAGTGGAGCACTGGCTTCGAACAATTATGTCAAAACAAGGCCTTTTCTAAGGGCCACTGTCTACACTGTGCTGAATGGATACAGTACCATTCCTAATGTCTATAGCTTTTGACTAGGGCCTGGATTTTTTCCTGACCATGTGACCTGACCAGGATAACTCCTGACCCTACATATTGACGTGTGTGTGTGTGTGTGTGTGTGTGTGTGGATGCTGTGTAGACGGCGGGCTGCTAGATAGTACCCCTCTGAGGGACAGGATGGCCATGTACCAGGCAGCTGTGTCCAAGCAGGAAGTCCTGACAACCTCAGTCAGTGTGAGTACCTACAGTGCACACCACCGGACCCACAGGTCACTATACAGCTATGCCTGTTTGAGATGTGTATACTGTATGTACTTTGGCTCACGTTTGAGCTGGATGCCATGTTGCTCTCCTCTGAACATTCCAGTCATCTGTCTCTCTGTCAGATGGATCAACTGGACACAGAGCTACGCAGCTACGGTGGCAAACAGAAGGAGAACGTACCCCCAGGCAGTATGGACATGGTGAGAACGTGCGTGTGTGTGTGTGCGCGTGTGCGCGTGTGTGCGTGTGTGCGTGTGTGCGTGTGCGTGTGCGTGTGCGTGTGTGTGTGTGTTGCCCCTCACTCACCTCTTCTTCTTCTCTCCCTCTTTTCTCAGGGTCCAGACTCTGAGCCCAACAGTCGGAAGAATTCCACCACTGACAGCAATGGTGAATCAGACTCAATGTTCTCTCTTCATATTTGTGGGGTCATCAACTGCATATTACTCATTTCACTCGAATCCCTGTTTTGTTCAACCTTCAATATTTGTATCATTATTTATAACATTGTGCACCTTTTCTGCTTTTTCCTGGGCGACAGCTCCCTCTAGTGTCTAGAGTTTGCCATTGTCAGTTTTCATGCTAGTCTCCTATCCCCAGCAGGGTCCAGCACTGGCACCTCTGTGTCCTCCACTCAGAAGGACCCCTCTCAGCCCAAGACCACCAGGGTAAGTCTTTGAAAATCACTTACTACATTCACTACTTCTATAGAGAAATGACAAAGTGTTCACAGACTGTGTGACATCCCAACCTATTTAGTATGATGCCTCTATTTGTATGTTTATGTGTGTTTGCTCGCGTGTGTTCAGAATTTCCGCCCCCCTGTGCGAGAGAGCTGTGTGTCCTGTCTGAAGATTGTGTATCCTCTGGAGCGACTGGTGGCCAACCAACAGGTGTATCACACAACCTGCTTCCGCTGTTCCCACTGCAACACCAAGCTCAGGTGAGGGGGAGACCACACAGACAGAAAACACACACACACACACACACACACACAGTAAATAGATGCAGACCAGTTCTCTGGGTATTATGCTGTCTCATTGTAAATTATTCTTCCTTTCTTCCTGTATTTTCTCTGTCTCCCTCTGCTGGTCAGCCTGGGGAACTACGCCTCCCTGCACAGCCACGTCTACTGTAAGCCCCACTTCTGCCAGCTGTTCAAGGCCAAGGGCAACTATGACGAGGGCTTCGGCATGCGGCCTCACAAGGAGCTGTGGGAGACCAGAGGACAGGCTGGGGAGGAGCAGGGGTCCGTGCCGGCCCAGATCCTGGAAAAGACCCCCACAGAGCAGCTCACCAGCCCCACCGTCGAGGAGTCCTCTCTGGCCAAGGTCACTGATGTGACGGCTTCTCTGGAGACCCTAGGCCAGAGCTCAGCAGACAAGGCAGAGAAGCCCGTGGAGACCCGCAGGCTGAAGATCTCCTGGCCCCCCTGCACCGAGACAGAGGGGGGGCATACGGTTACCAGCCCTGTCTCTGAGGACGGTGCCTCCAGGCCTGTCCGTGCCAAGTGGCCCCCCGAGGAAGACGTGCCCTCCCCAGACCAGAGCCCCGCCGCCCCCGAGTGTAGCGAACTCTCCAGCCTGCGCAGGACCGCCTCCCTCAAGGAGCGCAGTCGGCCCTTCTCATTGGCCAGCCAATCCCATAACCCTGCCCCTGCCCCTTTGGCCAGAGATACGCCCCCTCCTGAGGAGAGACAGCTCAGTCCTGAGCCCCAGAGCATGGAGCTAGAGTCCAGCAGTGAAGCACCTGATACCCACACGCCTACTGGTGACGATGTGGATATACAGGGTAGCTCAGAAGAGGAGAAGGAAGAGCAGAAGGAAGAGGAGAAGGAAGAGGAGAAGGAAGAGGTGGAGGATGTGGTGGAGGACGTGGTGGAGGATGTGGTAGTGGAGGAGGAGGAAGAGAGAGATGCTAGTCTGCAAGAGGATGACCATGAATCTCTAGGAGAGGGAGACCAAGAGGAAGCAACAGAGGAGGAGGAGATGGAGGGAGAGGATGGAGGAGAGGACACGCTGCCCCCTCTAAAACCCCACACTGCCTCCTCAGAAGCCACGCCCCCCTCATCTCCTGAAGCAGAGGCCAAGCCTGACCGGAAGTCCCAGGATGTGGGATTCTGGGATGGTGCGGAGGACCGAGGGGAAGAAGTGTCTGTAGAGGACATGATCAAGAGGAACCGTTACTATGACGACAATGAGGAAGAGGACGAGGAGAACTGAACGGGCCTGTCGTCTGCCATGAACATAATAGCCATGGACATCCGACTGTTTACTTTTCCTTCATCTTCTTTGAACTTTTTAGATTTGGTCTCTTATGTACCTAAAGAAAAGTCAATTTGTTTTGTGAAATGACGACAGGTCAGGTTTGCGCTGTTTTTATTTGTGCCTCTGAACTATGACTGTATTTGGAAAATGTTCACGTGTATGTCCTTTGAATAATCGACATGAAACGCAGAGCAGTGTGTGTGCACCATTATAATGCTCATTTTAAATATGAATATCCAATTTTTTATTAAATATTGAAAGGTTTTTGTCATGAAACAACTAAATGTCATCATTTATCTTTGTTTCACCTGCATCTTTGAATGAGAGAAGGTAGAGAGTCGCATGATTGTCTGAGATGGTTTGTTTTATAAGAAAAAAGCAGGAATACTGTTTCACTGGTCATGTCAGGTCAGTGATTATGGAGAAAAGAAAGAGGACACCATTGAGACGACAGTCTGCTGTTGCACATATGACTGTACTGTTCAACTTGTTTGATTTCAAGTCTTCCTGTAGGGTGTGTTCTACGCACGTTCTTTGTTAAACTGGAAACGACATTCACAACTAAGTGTAATTTAGTTTTCTTTTATTGTCACTGAAACATTAGGACAAATGGTCACTGCTTGTGCACATTAGATGAAACTAAGAGGGTAATTTCATGTCTTTGAATGTTATTGGAGGGTTTGTAATTGTACATGTTTTACAGTTTATTTTATCAAGGGACCAAATATTCTGGATTGTTATTGTTCATATGAATAAAGAATTGTTGTACACAAAATCCCTGTATTTTCCTCCTTCACATTGCTACAGTATATTTCAAGACAGGCCTCTCTCATTTAACCCTATACTGGCACAGTTCAGTTATTTCGGTAGTGAGAGAATATCTAGGAAAAGGTCTAGGAAAACAATTTCAACAACAAAATGACAAATATGGAAATAACCATTTTTATTATCAAGGTATTTACATATAATTGGCAAGACCATCACATGCTGCACATAAGCAAGGTGCTAGCTAACAGAACATTACAGTGTGAGCCCAGTTAAACAAGGAGCTGTATGTGACCATTCATCATACACAGTGGTTGCATTCATCCTTCCATAAGCTAGGTGCACAGAGCCCAGTTCATAGCCCTTCTAGACATGCATTACATGACAAATGCCAGACAGAATGTTGTTGAGGTATGTGATCCTATTGATACCAGTGAGTGAAATAAATGCACACGCTCATCAGCATCAATAAGTGATTATTCTTATCCAGCTAGTAATATCATTGCAACTAACATTATGGACAATGAAAGACAGCCACCCGACAGTTTGTCAATTAGGAAAACATTTCCATGAATCTTGATGCCTTTAACTAGGTGACAGTTGCTGTATCCATGTATGAATGGATGGATGGATGGATGGATGGATGGATGGACGAATGGATGAATGAAAACAAGGCTGGAGGTCTGGGATTGTATAAACATGATTCGAGGAAGGTCAGACACGACAGGGGGTTAGGGTTAAATCATCCAAAAGATATGTCATGTTAGTTCATCAGATTCCCTTTAACATGATTGTGGGAAATACAGTACATTACACATATAAGCTGCCAAATCAGACAAATTTGGCATTGATCCAAAACAAGATTCTCTCGTCCTTTACGAATGTACATTTAATTCACTGTGTACACATCCAGACACCCCCTGTCCCACCCCCTGTCCCACCCCCTGTCCCACCCCCTGTCCCATCCTCTCTGACTAAGCAGCAAAGATTGATGCCCCCCCTGCTGGTGCTGTTGTGTACGGACCCTATTCTCACCAATCTAATCATTATCACACACGTCTAAAGTGCTTGTGACGACAGTATATTGTGTCTTTTCACCATTGCAGCAGACACTGGCCACCAATGTCATTGTCATTCAACAGAATAACAGTCTCTTATTCTTGACTAAAATATGGAATTTAGCTGTGGTTGCAATATGCAATGCAGATATGTACAAGACAAATACATCTGAACGTGATATCATAATTTAGCCCTCTTATATTGGTAAACCGTGAGACTAAAATGCTCCCTGAATCAGAAGAGGCATTTTATCTATGTATGTCTAAAGCTTTTCCTCTGATTAAAAACTGAGCCGTCGTCTTTTCAACAGCTCAAGCAGTCTGAGGAGGTATCTCTGCCGTTTTAGTTGAACAGCATTTCTTAACTCACATACGTTTTTGAGTCATTATCAAAATGGCACTTAATTTGGAAATTAACCTGTAAGACTATCCTCCATAGGGAGAGCAAACAGTCACTCTGAAGTGAGTTACCTTAACCCTCCAACTATCTCTCAGTTGGTAAAAGTCTTAAATGCCAACAGTCTTCCCTTACATGTGACCAGCTCATGTTCTTGATTATATAATTCCATGTACAGAGAACCCTAAGAAAATAACATGCCCAGCATTGGGGACAGATATACAAATCTGTACATTCAAAAATATACAGTATATGGTCATTTACAGTATCCATTTTACATGTGTATTCACACAGACATTTCCAACTGTGGTCTCTTGGTAAGGGCTTAGTAGTTAGTACAGAGATGGCATTCTTTTGCTGTGCAGAAGAACACTATGTTCACCTCCAGCCAGCCCCAGGGGGCAGGGTACTGAGAACACTCACAGGAGGGCTCTCTCTCCCCCTCACACCGAGATATGGGTCAAATCTCAAGAGTCCCTCCTCCATTCCTCATGTCCTCGCTTTCATCCCAAAACGCATTGGAGGAGAAGGTTAGAGGGACGGAACCTCAGACCTTCTCCTCCAATGAGTTTCGAGGAGACGAGGATAGCGGACGCGAGGAATCTAGGAAAGACATTTGAGATTCGGCCCGTGGAGAAAGAAAGTAGCCTAGTGCCTGCGAGAGGAACTACCGGCAGGCTTTCTGACTCTGCACAAATGCTGGCCATGCATTGCTATGTTTGGGTTCATGACAGATGAAATAAACCAAGTGTGCCAGACCTCATGAGAGGAATTTAAGGGCTCACTGTTATAGAGCCCCTGGACTGGGCTGTTTGCTTAACAGAGAGGGGAAAAGGGAGTTTTGATGAGAAATGATAAAACAACAAATTGCATAGAATTATCCAACTCTATGTCTGTGAGGTGGTTTTCTGCCTACTTCTTTACAGTATGCCTGACTGATTGCCACAGATCCTGCTGGTTCAGGTTTGGTTCTTGTTCTGTACCCGGCGGCAAGGCCTGGTGTCGCTACTTGGCCAGACCATGACGTGTGCATTGTGGGACAGTGGAGGTGAAGAGGTTATCCACTCAGGGGGTGCAGGTCTATCTTGACCTTCTCTCCGCTGCTTAGCATCCCAATGGTGGGGTAGAACCCCCCCACCGGCACCCCCACCTCACGACGACCCATCAGCTTCCCGTTCCGGGTGAAGAACACCTGCACGACCACAGGGGGGCGACAGTCAGTCTACATTCATCCACAAACATTCACTACTTTCTCGTAAAAGTACGTCTCAGACTCAATAATATGATGCCACAGATCAAACATTAACCAACCACTCTAAAAATGAAGCTTTACATGTATTCAGTGTCATGTCTTGATCACTACAAATGCCACAGCCATTCATTTTGATCACTATCGCCTTTCTATGCTCTGATGGCATGCAGCCTTAGACTCCAACTGACACGTGTTATGCTTTGTGGGTAAGGTGTCCTGCTGGATAAATATTGACAAATCCCAGGATTACGACTTGGCCTATTCTATTCTCACCCTTGAGTGTTTCAACAGCGCACGCATGCACGAGTGTTACACACGCACGCGCAAACAGCAACGTGAGGTCTGTAATTTCACTGCACTTATATCATTCGAGCAACTACAGCGTATCAAAGTAACAACTAACAAACAAACAACAACTCAATCCTTTATTGGATGATTTGGATCAGATTACACAGGTCGTTTATTATCTGAGCTTTTTGTATATTGTCTTGTGGGGAATTTGTATCTACTGTACTGTCCAGTGGCATTTACAGTGTATGTATGTTAGCATTTGTGCATGGATACTTTAACAAGGGTCGACTTGGGGTTAAAGAGAGACGCTCACCATGACCTTCCTGCCGTCGTTCTCCTGTTCCATCTCGTCCCCCTCTTCCTCCTCCTCTTCATCATTTAAGTACAGGACATTCTGAATGCGTCCCTGCTTTGGCCGAACCTCCAGCCGGTCCCAGTCATCAAAGTCATCTGAGGACAGGACACAACCACACACACACACACACGCACACGCACACACACACACACACACACACAGCTGAATAATCTCTCAAGCGGATGATAAGCGCAACAACGGCATTGCACCGGGTGAGCCATTGTTTTTCAATGGAGGACGCGGCTGCACTTCCTAATCAGCTGTTTCCTAAGTGGGCCGCGGAGGTTTGAGGTCGCGCAAGCTGCGCCCAGAGTTCAAATGTAAACGCTGCACCGTACCTTGCCCTTGAGCCCAAATGCATTGCAAACACTTGTCTTTCATGTGTATTTGTATCTTTGTAACATTTTATGTACAGCCTGTACCTCCCAACTTTGCCTTCTTGCCAGGTCACCCCTGACAAAAGAGGTTTCTAACCTCAATGGGTCTTACCCAGTAAAATAAAGTTAAATACCATCAGACCTGGGTTAAATACTTTCACATACTTGAGAAGCGCTTCATAGTTTGCGTGGTACAATGGAACTAATGGAATTGTCTCAAAAGTGAAAATTCCAAGCTAAATAAAGCACACCTCAAGTATTCAACATAATGTACTGGTTTTTACCCAGGTCTGCCTCAGATAGCAACACATGATTATTTCATTTATGGGGATGATTGACAGTGAAACTGGGCCCCTGACCACCTGCCCTCACCTTCACCGTCCAGTATGTAATCCCGCGGGAACATGATGCCACAACCCATGATGTCACCCTCGAGACAGCGAGGACCAAAGGGGTCCCCAACCCCGCTGCCGTGGAAGATCTTCCCATCATCTGTCACAGAGAGAGAGAGAGAGAAGAGTCTGAGGGCGCTGCTCATGGGGCTTTCAGAAGCCTCTTAAAGCAGACTGGTGTTTCAGATAAACAACTTCACTAATGGGATGTTAAACATCTTTAAATATAAACGACTGGGCTAACTGGTATATCAAGGATGAATGAAAAACAATGAGTTCAGGCCCCTTCTTGCCTTTCACATCACTGTTTTAACAGATGAACTTAAAAAGCCCTGTGAAGATTTAACTGCATCCTGAAAGCAGTTCTCTGTACTATGTTGTTGAAGTTTCACTCCCATGTGATCTCAACAGGTCGGCGCTATACTCCGAAAAAAACACCTCGACCTCTGGTGGAAAACAACAAAACAAAAAAATCGCAAAGTAAAGAGAGACAACAATATAAAAAAAAGAAAAAAAAGAAAAAGAAAGAAAAACATTGCAGAGGTAGCCTGCAGACAAAATCCTCTAGCACGGCGTGGCTGGTAAATATTTGTGGAGTTGTCATGGGACCCGTCCCCGGCTCAGGATACTGTTTAAACAATCTCTATCTGAGCACGGGGCGGGAGATGGAGACACTGTATCATTACGGCTCCCATGCGGGCCCTGTCACAACACCACACACTCGGCAAACACTGGAGCCACGCCGGCACAGGAGCGCAGCTAAAAATAGTGGAGTGGAGTGTGGAGGGGACGGGGGAGGGGGTTGGGGGGGTTGGGTCCTGGGGCTGGGTGGTGGCTGGAGCCGAGGCTGGGGGGCTTGGGGCTGGGGAGGGAAGGGCAGCCAGGCAGGCAGGCTCTCTGGCACCTAAGAAGCCAGGAAACCTGGCGAGAGAGCTGGGAACGGGAAACAGGGCCGGCAGATTTCGTAATATGCCAGTTTGTCTGGAAAAGACCGGGCTTCCCTGTTGAGGAAACTTTGACTTGACAGGTTCCTAAAACATGCAAAATCCAGGTCGCATAAGGGTTTCATCCTTAGAATTGACTCTAAAAACCCACTAAGTTAGGTTAAGCTAGGCAGTGTGGAAGTGGTGGTGGTCGTGGTAGTTAGGGCTGTATGGGGGTTGGGCTGGGGGGCCATGTCGTGGTTGGGCTGGGCTGTCATGGCTAGACTGGGCAAAGCTGTGTGGTAATCAGGCCCTGTGCCAGCTAAGCTGTCTGGTGGTGGTATGTAAAAGCTATGCTAAGCTGTGTAGTACATAACCATCATTGAGTCCATCATCAGCTCATCGATCACCGTCTGGTTCGCTGCCTCTACTGCCAAGGACAAAGGCAGACTCCAGCAGACCATTCGGTCAGCCGAGAAGGTCATCGGCTGCAACCTGCCGTCTCTCCTGGACCTGTTCCACTCCAGGGCCAGTAAGAGAGCAGGAAAGATCATCGCTGATCCTTCCAATCCTGGTCACCACCTCTTCCAAAGACTTTCATCTGGCAAAAGGTTCCAGTCTTTCAAGAGCAAAACCTTGCGCCACCTGAACAGTTTCTTCCCCATGGCAGTGGGCTCACAAACAAGCCCCCTGCTTCTCACTGACTCTGGGACTTCCACCCCACCCTGTCATACACACGCACACGCACACACTGACAGTGTAATTTATATTTATTTACATTTATTCTAATTTATAGTGTACATTCCCCATACCCATTTCACAGCCTCTAGCCTCATTGCCTCTTAGCCTTGCACAGCCTACATAATTTATTGTTCCATTTTGTAATTTCTTTTTGCTATTTTGTTAATATTTTGCTATTTTGTAATTTTTTTGTTAATATACTGCTTATATATTGTTGTTTTATGTTCTATGCACCAACCTCACCATGTCAATTTCCTCTATGTGCAAATATACTTGGCCAAATAAAAGAATTCTGATTCTGATAGTGATTAGGGTTATTGTAGTCTGTGTCGTGGCTACGCTAGGCTAGGTAAGGCTATGTGGTAACCAGGCTAGGCTGTGGGGTGGTGGTGGTTGGGCTGGGTTATGTAAATCCTATGCTAGGCTGTGTAGTGATTAGGGTTACTGTAGTCTGTGTCGGGGCTAGGCTAGGTAAAGCTATGTGGTAGCCAGACCCTGTGCCAGTGAGGTTAAGCTAGCTACTGTAGGCTGTGGGGTGGGCTAGGCTAGGTAAAGCTATGTGGTAACCAGAGCCTGTGCCAGTGAGGTTAAGCAAGCAAGGCTGGGTGGTGTTGGTGGTTAGAGCTGCATGGTGGTTGGGCTGGGTCCTATGCGGGTGTTGAGTCACAGCGCGTGTTAGTCACTGATGAGGAGCTACGATAGGGCGGTGTGCCAGGATGACAGGGTTAATGAGGCTTGCTGAGTGCTGCTGCTTCGCTGGCTGTCGGCTCCAAACAGGGCACAGAAGGTCCACGCTACGCCACAGCCCATCGACATCAGCACCACCACCGCCTCCTCCCCTCATCACAGCCACACACGGGATAGAGGTCCGCAACTGAGCCAACATCCAACATAAACACATACATAAATAAAGAGAGCGATACGCTGGCAGACACCTGCCCTCCGGAACGCGAGATAAACACATAAATAGATACGGTTGTGACCTGAAGAGCCAAATGAGGTAACGACCGGGCAGAGGGACAGTTTACAGAGTGCTCTTTGCCCTTCACTGGGGTTTGGTCGTTAAAAAAAAAAGCCAAGAAGTCAAAATCTTCCCCGCCACAGCTTGCAGAAACCGAGCCAAGGAAACAAATTGTACAACTGTTCCTTCTTTACGAGAATCTGTCATTCATTGGCTTCACTTTAAGTATAGAAGTATTTAAGCATTGTATACATAGGTACGTCGTCGTGTTGCCAGAGTATGTTGTTGCCATATTCTAAACCTCGCCGTTGCTCCGAGAAAAGTATAGGATGCATGGAGTGCAGTAATAAGGGGTAGCGAGACGCCCGATGAGCTGGAAGAAGCTGGATCAGAGCCTGCGCCTCAACCCAAGCATGGGAAGGCTAACCTCAGACGCAGCGTGGAAAACCACATACATCATTTTAGTCTCTAACAAATAAGATTAATGGGAGCTGTGCTGGGACGTGCACATTGCTGTGGCATCCTCCATACACCAGCCAAACCAGGGAGCTCACATAAACACAACCCACTGGGACTGGCATGGCATGGAGTGTTGTGAACCCCATCCCTCAGCACTGCATCATCAGTAGCCCCAGTAGGACAGATATGGAGAGAGTAAACAAGCTAATGCACTCTAAACTCTCAACATGCGTGGAGTGAACACACACACGCGCACGGACACGCACGCACGCGTGCACACACACACACACACACACACACACACACACACACACACACACACACACACACACACGCACACACACACTTCCTTAACGTGGCCATGGCTGAGGCCCTCTTCAATCCCCCTGAGGTTTTAACAATTGGGTCCTTCATACTGGGCCATGTCAGATAAAGACCCACTAGCTCCTTCCGACAGTATCACAGCAGCATCACTCGATGGCTAATCTGTTAGCGATAGCGTACGGGTGCTGAAGACTGCATGTCGGCGTTGGCAGATTCCTGAGGAGATAGCAGTTACAGGCCTGTCGTCACAAAGGGCCACACTGAGCAGTTACACAACCGTGGCTTTGATAACTCTTAACTGATTCTGTAGTTGTTTTCTCTCCTCTCTTCAGTTTGAGTGATATCTCGCACTGATTCCGTTTTAGTTGGGATTTTTTAAGGTTTTTTTTCAATCTTCAGTTTAAGAGATAACTCCCCGTGGAGTGAGATATGATCCGCTTTGTTCTTCAGACGCTGTTTTTTTTTTCTCCTGACTTTATCGGCCTGCGATGCTGACTCTATCTGTTCTGGGCACCTCCACAGCCAGCAGAGATGGTGCCCCAAGATGCTGGTTTTAAACTGAACTGTAGATAGATGGATACACAGGAAATGTCTGTGAGTGATGATCCATCTAAAAAAAATAAAATAAAAAAAACTCCCGCATACTGTATTGCACTAAGGGAAAGTGAATGTGAATAAGCTAGACAGGTAGATGGTCGGAGGGCCAGACAGAAAACAATACAATTGTATGGTAATACATACTGAGGCAACAGAGAGAAAGTGTGACCTGGGAAGACTCACCTGCGTGGTAAGCAACTGAGCCTCGACTCCAGCCCGGGTGTCTGTTCTTGGGGTAGTCCTGCACACACAGATAGACACACACAGGTCATAACTACAGCTAATGTCCTCTCTCCCATTTACTTTTTCACCAGAGAAACCCCAGCCCTGACAAATAGTAACTGAGTAAATTATGTCACAATTGTTTCTTTATAGTATTACATTTATGGGTTATTCTGTGTGGCTCAGTTGGTAGAGCGTAGGTGCTAGCAATGCTTAGGTTGGGGGTTCGATTCCCACTGGGACCAGAATCCCTCTTCCTGACCATTTTTCCTCCTCGCTAGAATTTCATTTCAAGTGTTGGTTGGTTGGCTGCCACTTAGGGGCACAGCTGATACCTCTTTTCTATGCAGGTTCGCCATGCCAACAGAAATAATCAGAGGGCCAACATTTGGCGAAGATCAGAGAGTGAGTCAGAGTAAATAACCAGAGATGTTTTTTGTTCTCTCAGTTCGACATCCGTTAGGAGTCAACCACAGAACCACAGACCCAAGAGCAGGAAGACAACTTGGGTCTAACCTTTTCATTCATCCCTGAATCCAGTTCTTCTACCCCATTTCCTAAAAACAACCCAGGAGCGGGGGGATACGGATGCCCCTTCTAGCAGACCTGTCTTCTCCTCGTGGAGATTATAAACAATTCTAATGATGACAAATTAGGCGACCACAACGTTTAGGCCTAATAAAAACAAGACCGGTAATAGAAATAACAATAGACAGGATAATTCAGCTAAATGTAATTACAATTTGACATTATTTCACATTCTGAATGTGTCTGACCCAAGTCTGGTGTAAACTGACTTCTGATTTCCCCACAGGTGGGAATGGTGCAATGGTTCCTCCGGTCATAAAACAGAAACCAGAGACCAGAGACACCCCAGATGGTCTGGTCAAGACATGAGGGGAAACACAGCCATCCTAGATGGATTGACGGATGCTGCAGTCTGACAACCCCACCGGGGCAGGAGGAGGAGACGGACAGACAGACAGACAGACAGAGAGAGGGAGAAAAAGAGAGACAGAGCGAGACACCAGTAGAGGAACACTCAGAGACGGAGGAATGCAGCTCCCGCTCCAACCGTTCAGCCAAGTCTGCTCTTCTTTCCCTCTTTCCCTCTCTAAACCACAAGCCCAGGGATTTCTCTGGCCTGCTCTCAGGATGACGAGACAAGACCAGAGGAGAGGATTGTCTCCCTGTCGGTCAGGGGTTTGGTTTCACGAAGGGATGAGACTCTGGTCTGATCAATTCTTTGGTGAGACCAGTGCTTACTGGATCTGTTTATCTGATGGATTTACAGTCTTCCCACTGAACCGCAGACCTGGGTCTAAGATATGAATGATATAATACCCCTCAGTTTGTATCTCTGCCATCTCAGCCATGTTATTGTCTGGGTCTATAGCAATGCAGCAGTTATTGCCCAAATATTGACAACTTAGTATTAGTATTAAACAAAAACGTTAAGTAATCAAATGAGTTTAACAAGTATAAAATGAATATTTGATATCACGCATTATATTTGATTATCTGTAATACAAATAGGCATAAACTGTCACAACTGTTTCTGTGTAAACGTACGTGTACATTAACCCGGGCCTTTCCTTAAACATGAACTTTCGGCCACCGCGGTCTGCAGAAGCCATCAGTATAAAGTGAGCTGCATCCAAGAACAACAAACACAGTAGCTAGCGTTCGGTCCATAGTAAAGCCCTATCTGATCCCTAGGTGCTTTATCAGTGTCATAGGAGCAGCCTGCATTTCCACACTGTGACAGAGTGAACAACAAACTGCCAGAGAGAGAGAGAGATGCTGCTGCTACCCGTGGTGGAAGCAGCCAGCAAAACAGATACCATCTCCCCCAGTCCCAGTCCTGGCTATAAATATCCCCCTAGGATTACCGCAGGTGAGCGTGTGTGCGTGTGGTGTGTGTGGGGGTGTGTGTGTGCGCCCACAACCTCAGAGAGAGGTGTTGTGTGTGAGTGTGTACTCTGTGTGTGTGTGTGTGTGTGAGCATGTACTCTGTGTGTGTGTGTGTGTGTGTGTGTGTGTGTGAGCATGTACTCTGTGTGTGTGTGTGTGTGTGTGTGTGTGTGTGTCCACAACCTCAGAGAGACATGGAGGGTTGGGGTAGTGAGGGGGTGTAGGGGTGGTGTAGTCTTGTCTGTTTGTGTAACCTCTTGCCATCATGGTGTAAACCCACCACTGACATGAAGCACCCGCCAGCCGCAGATAACTCCATCAAGACAAGTCGCTGATCTAAGTCAACAACCTCCTGTTGTATTGTTGTTGCTAAACCTGAACAGAGAGGCCTTGGCAGTGGGCACCATAGAAATAGAATTCTCCATCACGGTCTACCCATCATGGGCCGTTGATTTGAATGGGAATGTTCGTTCTGTCCACTCTATTTCTATGCTTGGCACAAGCACAGCTGCCTTTGTTCCGAACCTGAACCCTTTGTAGAATAAACATGCAGCAGGCAGGCGCTGCGTGTATGTGTGTGCGTGTGTGTATATGTGTATGTGTGTGTGTGTGTGTGTGTGTGTGTGTGTGTGTGTGTGTGTGTGTCTAGTGCTCCATCAGGAAGGGTAGTTCCCAGGCCCAGTCATAGTCCCAGTCCCAGACCAGAGGAAACAGAGCTCCTTCAGGGGCGGCTGGGGCTGAAACTGACCCCGTGGGGACGGAAGAGGGCAGAGGAAAGGGCCGACTAGGCCAGCGCGATAACGGCCCGCCACAGTGGCTCATTCTCACTCTCACACACACACACACACACACACACACACACGGCTGCTGAGGCACCAACGCTGTTCTCCACCACTGCCTCCCTCCACCACTGCCTCCCTCCACCCCTCCACCCCTCACTAGGTCTGGATCTGTCTTTGTCCTGCACCATAGCAACCAGTGTGTACTCCGGATGCAAGCTGCACCGCTACCAAGCACACATACATACATCTCCACTCTTATCTGCAGAGGAAGGAGAGCGAGGGCAGAGGTAGCGCCAGATCTGGGAAGTGGGGCTGGGGGGTTAAAACAGATCTTAGATTACATGTCTCGCCCCCCCCCCCCGTCCTCCCTTTACACACAGAGTACATTAGCAAACATACAGAGTTCATAATATAATGCCACGAATGCCATGAAATTGACTGAGATCATTTTGGAGATCTTTTTCACTTACTTCCACTAAAAACAATTCTTTCTAGACTAAAATCATTGTAGAACGTCTTGGGTAAGCACAGGGTATCTTTTTTTTTTTTGTTAGTTCACTGGAAGTGTAATCGGCCTTTAAGCTTCCGTCACACCTGACAAACAGGTCAGCTGCTGCTCTGCCATACTGTAAGTAGAGGACGGTGCAGTGCAGCCATCAGTCAACAGGGCGGCGGCGCCCCTCATAAACGCCAATAATGACTTGATGTGTGTTTGTGTTTGGGTCCCTCTCTGGACCCGGCCAGCAGCAGGATGCTGTGTGAACTCAGCATGCAATGTTGACTAGTAAACAGTACTTAGACAAATCTCTAATTACCTGCTTTATCACCTCTGTTGGCCTTTGCCATGAATGTCCTTGTAATGAAACACAGATGGAGAGAGATGGGAAGTATTGTGAAGGGAGGAGGAGGGGAGGGGAGGGAAGGCAGGGAGTTATCGCCACCCAGCTTTAAGGTCTGGGAGAGGAAAGGGGAAGCGACGGCCTTGCTCAATCCGCCGCAAGACAAGTTGGTCAAATGTGTGTGTGTGTGTGTCTGTTTTTGTGTGTGTGTGTGTGTCTGTGTTTGTGTGTGTGTGTGTGTGTCTGTTTTTGTGTGTGTGTGTGTGTCTGTTTTTGTGTGTGTGTGTGTGTGTGTGCGTCTGGGGGAGGCAGCAGAGCAGACCCAGCTGCCTTGCTCTACTCTCCCACTAGACAAGCTGGTTAAAGTGTTTGCGGTGTCTCCAACCTGACAGTCATTAGTCTCTGCCTGCACCACGGCCTTGGACGGACCAGAGAGAGAGGAGCACCACACAGCAGCAGAAGCAGCCCACGCCATGCAGCCCACACCATGGCTGGGGAGGTTCTCACTACTGCACCATCACCACCACCACCACCACCACCATGCACCCTACTGATGTCTCAAGGCTAGAACATTCTGTACCTACAGAGGCCCATCCCATCCGGTCTCTCTGGTCCTCTAAAACAGTGTCCACAAAAAAAAAAGGCACAAGGACTAAAAATAAAAAAAACTGGAACATGTGCAATGCAAAAATGCGTCAGATTGGACCTTCTTTACTCATGTACACTGTATTTCTGTGCTCTCTTCTGTCACACAATACTGTATCTGGATCTGACCTCAGAATCATGCATTTGTAGTCTAGTTGGGGATTTGTCAGTGCCTGAAACATCAACCTTTTACCCACTGATATCACAGGCTGTGTTACTCTGTGTGTTGATCGGTCTTGATCAGTACCAAAACAGCTATGTTTTTTTTGTGTTGCGCTGTAAAGCTTGGTTATTATGGGAACTGTAGCTCCTGTGCTGTGCTTACATTAAATGGGAACCTCATGTGCATTCTTTGGAAAAAGAAATGAGGGTTTGAATTAGACGTGCTAACATTTCTTAATTGTTTTTTTCCTCCTCTGCGTGTTTCATCTTTCCAAAGTAGCCATTATGTCCGGCAAGCACACAGTGTCCTCCAACACAGCTGTTCAGTAATGGGAAAGAAATTAAGTAGGATGACAAAACTAGTCATGGTTAAAAAAAAAAAACAACAACAACAATAACAACATGCATACAGACTGTGAATCCCAAATCAATCCCCAACACCCACTCATGTAGACTGTTTTGTGAAGAGGAGGATTGTAAGCAACATGGCAATAGCTAGATCTTGTCCTCTGATAAGCCAGGTAGAATCTTGCCATACTGCTTAAACCTATCCGATCCTCTTGAGATCTACACGAGGGTGTAAGGAGCTAGGGGTTGACTGGAGATTCGGCGTTATGCGTGCTGCTTACCCTTCTTGTCAGGCCCAGGGCGATGTAGCACTTCTCTCCAGCATCGACGATCTCCACCTCAAAGTAGTGGCTGCGGGTGCTGAGGGGCTGGCGGGCCTGGGCCAGACCCACGTCCATGATACTATTCCCCTTACCTACGTACTCCAGGAGCTGTAGGGGGGGGGGGGGGGGGGGGGACAGGGAGAGGGAGGGAGAGAGGGAGAGAAAGGTTAAACAGGCTATTTTGACTGTACTGTAAGTTGACCTCAGTACCTCAGAGTTGTCAGAGAAAGACACACATGGGCCAGAGTAACCGAGTACACTACAGACATGGTCACATGGTCCCGAGTCTAAAATAACACCTTATTCCTGTAAGCGTAACTCCCCACATTCGCGGAAATCGTCAATGGGAAACTTGAGTTCTTCCCATAGCGTACAGTACTACTTTTGACCAGAGCCCCAATTTTGACCAGAGAGAGAGATAGCCCTACGGCTCTGGTTGAAGGGGCTATACGGGGGCTATACGGGGGCTATATGGGGTGTCATTTGAGATATTCCCATACTTCCAGTCCTATGAGGGGGCAGATGTACTCACAAATGACAGTGGTGATACTGGCTGACGCACTCCATCCCTGTGAACCGCCCACTGGCCCACCCACGTCTACTACATGTACCTGTGTAGACAGTCTTAGCCAACATCATCTCTACATAGTAACGTCTCCACAAAAGGGGTTTACAGAGGGTAGGGAAAACAACAGGTAAGGATGGGCCAGTACTGTATTGTACTGTACTGTACTGTAGGTGGGCAACTAGGCAACCAAGTGTTCTTTGTGCTTCAGTAGTTTCCATCATCTCGTTGTCTGTCATGGAGAACGCCGCCACCGCCCCCCGGTTTGAAAAGAGAAAGATGACAGGCAAGGATGAGGTGGAATCCGACTTAACAGAGTCCTCTAATAAGCTTATGACAACACCTGGGCGTGTGGCAGGGCCTAGCCCAGAAGCCAAACACGTGATTGGTAGAGTTGAGTGAGCAAAGGTTCCCAATTAGATCATTTCCATTTTCCTTTTCGGATTATTATGCATCGGTTGCTTGGTGATCCATCGAGTGGAAATAACGCAGAGTCTCAGTCAACAACAAAAAAATCTAATTATTCTCAGTTCTTGTACAGCCTGATTGATGGACCCAGACAGGGATATAATACAGTATCGTTTCTGTGTGTGAGTGTATTACCTTTAGGCCAAATACAAGTATTAGTCAGTAAAAACATCATATGTGAGAGAACAAAGTCGGAACAAACTTGGTCAAATACTTCGCCCACCATGAAAAACACAATCAAACGAGACAGAGAGAGAGAGAGAGAGAGAGAGAGAGAGAGAGAGAGAAACTGAATGAGTCAGACTAATTTTAGTGCTGTGCTGTACTGTAATTACTAACGCTCAGATGTCCTGCCTGCCAGGTACCAGTGTTCACAATACTTTACAACTGTTCCGTTACCACCGTTGGCTGTAATTCAAACCTTGCTTCTTTCATGATCACCAACTGACGCTAACCTGACTAACCTCTCACCTCCCTCTCTGCTGCTCAGATGAAAAATTTTCTCTCATCTGTCACAATTTGAAAGACGATATTTTGGTTATTTGCTGAATGTGTTTGTTTCTTCTCGTGCTCCCCCACATCTGCTTGGGCAGTGGAAACATTTCCTGGATGGCGTGACATGTCAAAGCTCTACAGGTGTTCTTATTTATCTTAGACGAGCTGCGGGTCAGACAGCGTGGTGGCACCAGGAGAGGTGGGTCATAAAAACTCATGGTGGTCAAGAAATAACGCTGATCGTATCCCCGGGAGTCTACTCTGGAGGGGAATCTGCACATGAAAGCTACATTTAACTGAGTCATTGACCTTGCTTTCTCTATGGGGAGAGTAGATGGGTCGTGAGATTAAAAAAAAAAAAACTTGGAATCTGCCATATCATGGACAGGGGATGAAGAAAGTTGATGATGTAAGAATATCAGAAACTAAACCTTGTGGATAACAGTCGCTAGCTATAGTATATAGCTGAGCTAAAACTTCTAATACAGTAGCTAATACTGCTTAGCATCTCACTAAGACTCAAATTAAACTTCAGTTTTCCAATAGCGAGTTATTTTTTCAACATCTGACTTCTCTGTTACCATACCTCTCTAGCAACTGACAAAACTTGTCTTTGAAAGATAACATTTCATTCTATTGTTCTTTCTGTACATTGACTAAGGTTACCATAAATGACTGGCTTGTACAGGACATGATGTCCTCAAGTCATTAGCCTCAATTAATGGTTACCCTCACCACCCACTTTCTCCATCTTTCTTTTTTTAGACGCTGTCCTTTCTTGTTCTCTGACACTCCTGTTCTCTCTCTCGCTCTCTCTCTCTCCTCTCAACCTTTTCAACTTTCATGCCTGGACAGTTGCAGCTCTTTTGAAGGAGGAGGAGGGAGTTGCCGTAGTAGTCACACCTTCCTGCCTCTGTACTGCTGAGTAATGGATGGAGAGAGAGAGTGGGGGGGGTGCAAGAGGGGGAGAGAGAGAGAAAGAGAGAAAGAGAGAGAGAGAGAGAGAGAGAGAGCCACTGCTTTAATTTGCTCTCCCTGCAGCCTGGAGCAAGCTTCACTGAGAGCGCTGACAGATCCTGCAGTCTCTCTCTCTCTCTGCTTCTCTGTGGCTCTCTCTCCCCATCTCTCCCTCTTTCTCTGATCCTGGCACCAGAGTGGAGGTGGGGGTAGGACCCTGTTTTGTTGACCTGCTGCCCGGGCAACAGGTGCAACACGCTGAGACGTCCTCCCTGTTTCCTTCCTGTCACTCCCGGAGAGAACTTGGAGAGACCAGTATCTGGTCCCTGATACTGGCCTGATTCATCCCACCTCCCCCCCAAAAACACGCGTGCACCAGCGACACACACGTGCGCAAGCCGGGAGGGGAGCCTCCTTGGTCTGAGTTCCAGCCTTTCCAAGTTCTCAAAAACAACAAAACAGGGCCCTGCCCCCACCTCCACACACACACACACACACACACACACACACACACACACACACACACACACACACACACGCTCTCTCTCTGTCTCGTAAATTACTTGTCCATCAATCGTCACTAATCTACTGGATCCTAAATAACCTTGCTGAGCATCTTCATTAATGAAACAAAACCGCTCTCATTCTGACACAGACTGTTAAAAGCATTCTGTCAGGGTCTTTGCCTGTGGCCAAAAGCTTACAGGTGACGTTTTTTGTTTAATGCACCCAGCAGAACCAAAACAAAACGCAATTTGTTTCCATTGTTGACAGTACATCGGGGAAAAAAAACATAGCTTTAACTGTCCATTTTTTTTTCCAGTAACTAGCCTACATTTCTTCTGTAGCCAGTCATATATTCAACCCAAGACAAGTGCACAGATTACAAAGATAGTCAACATCGAGTCAAAACACACTCCAGAAATGAGCTATAACTCATTCACTGATGTTTGGTAAACAAAACGTTTTCCAGATGCCAGATTCTTAGGGAATGTTTTGAACATTCACTGGGGTGAGGCTGTGTATGTCTGCAAGGGCGTCTTTATTTTCTACTGCTTACTAATAAATCCATCACTCAGTCTGAACAATGACTCAACATCTTTTCAGCTTGAATAAGCGTCAGGTACACAGTACAGTACATGGCATTCAGACAAGGATAAGCTACTTGGAACAGTGAGGTAGTCATAGTATGAGAAGCACCCAGAGGGGGACAATTCACGTGGATCCAAACAATGCCGTTCATTCCCAAAATATACAGTCGGCCTACTGGTAATAGGAGCTTGACTCTCCCATGATGTGATGTCTCCCATCCATCATCCACATTCTATTGTATTTGACTGTCCTGCCCTTCTTTACGCATGCCATGTGTGCATGACAACCGACATTTAGCCTAGAGTATCAGAGTCAACTTTTAATCATCCACCCCTGTGGTTTTCTTTTTTGTAAAATAGGAAAACCACCAGAGCATTGGGGCGACACCTCTTCACTCACTGAGCATGTGGAGGTTTTCATCACCTTTTAATAGAGACATTGTTATCATCGCTCCCAGGGCTGCAGGGAGGATGTTGCCTAACCGTGCCCATGCACTGCAAGTGGCACCATTTCTTTGGATTTTTACAAAGTAATAAAATACGATGTTGGAAAAGCCCTGAGGCTATTTATGGGAAACACGTAAAATGCGCCACAGCGTAGATGCCATGAAGACATGGCAGTACACACACTAGGCTATTATCAACAAAGACTTCCCAGTTAACCGTCTTTGACTGGTTAAAGGCATAACAGTGTGTGGTTTTGGTGAAAACAAGGACACTAGGCCTATATGGGGGACAGGGTGTCATTTGGGACTAAAACCCAGTCATGGCAGATTAAAGGACCCATACATGTATGTATATGTATGCCTTCACTACTGTATGGAGTATGTCCTCCTCTTGCATTCAACCATGATTTCCAAAACTTGTAAGCCTTATTCATTTTATAACTTAGTCTTAAGTGCAAGAGCAGTATAGTTGACTATTCCCTTCAAAGACATTCAGCTGTTACATAAAGGTGTTCCAAAAAGTCATTATTACACATTGTGACATAATACTCAATACTCTCCTGTTCACCCGGAGAGTGAGTGTACCGAAGAAAAATATATAACTTTTCTCCTTTCTAAAATCTCCCAGTTGGGGAGTCCACGAGTGTCCTAGAAATAATTCCTCAGCTCTTCTCCCCACATGTGATATTAAGACCATAATTGCCTGCAGCAGCAGCCTCTTCCTGCCCCCAACCCCCCACTGATAATCTGCTGGTTACCTCCAGGGAGCGCAGCTTAGAAGCGCTTTATGTGGCGATAGCAGGAAACAAATGAGCTGTGGTAGAACTCTGGGGCTCCTGCACACAAATCTGTCATTTCACAAAATGTTTTATTGCCTCTGCAGACAAATATGAGACAAAATGAGAACCTCAAGAGAGAAAAATGTGCTTTAAGTAGGAGAGCAACATCTCACCAGCAGCCGAACTACTATATGTCAAAACCAATATGTGCTGCTATTTGACTGAAAACTGTATCATGAGCTGCCCCAGAGTCTCACTGTCTCGACTGTAGCTGCTGTAGCTGCTGTTTCGATGTACAACAGACATCCGAGTCATCGTCATTCGTGGCGATCCGAGATATCACTCTCACCCATCTAGGGACGCTTTCAGAAATGATGCAGACAAAGTGGAAACTTTCAGACTGGTCTTGTTAAAGCAGGTTGGCCCAGCCTAAACCTCCCACCGACAGAGAGATAACTCATAGCTTCCTCCTTTCTCACGCTGCTGTGGTTCCCAGAGAGGAGAGGACAGACAGTCAGTCAGTCAATCAGTCGGTGCCATGGCAGGCAGGCAGGGCCTAGCGGTGATCGGAGGTGGGGGGTTTCAAACAGTTTATGGGAAAATGATGAACTCCACCAGATCAAACAACAGAGTCACGATGGGATGCAAGGAGGAAGGAAAAAAGGAAGGAAGGAAGGAAGGAAGCAGGCAACCTTAGAAGGGTGTTAGCCGCCTCGGCTAATGGAAATGGACATGACTGGTGTGGTGGTGGTTCAGACTGAGCTGAACTCTCTAGAGGGGTAGATTACATGCATTGGCAGAAATATAAACACAAGCTAACCCAGATGATACACTGTAAACTGTCCCGTTTCAGCGAGTTGGCACAGCAGCCTACAGAGAAAGACTATGATCCTCCATTGAGATGAATAGGCTGTGAATAATGTTCAGTAAAGCATGATGAATTGTTTTTGATAGATTTATTATTACCAAGACCAGCTTGGGGATATGCTCTGCTTCTCATTACACTAGACAGGCCACACTCTGAGAGGGTCCAGGCCCCCGTAGAGACCAACAACAATCAGAGGGTCTACGTGACCATAGCTGGTACACAGCGGCCTGTGGGTTGTCTGCAGAGGCACGTACAGTAGGCATGTGACGGAGAGCGAGGGAGAGAGGGTGAGCAAGAGGGAGAACGAGGGAGAACAGGGGAGAGCGAGGGATGGTGAGGGAGAGCGAGGGATAACGAGAGAGGGTGAGAGTGAGAGAGCAAGAAGGAGAGTGAGAGATAGCTCATTCCTGCAGACCCAGGTGCAGGCCACCCGCTGCAGTGCTGGGGGGATTAAGTTGGTGGGCACAGCCGCTGCTGTGGCAACAGGGAGAGAGGGATTGGCGGCTTGCGTTCGTATGGAGCGGCACGTACGCAGCGAATCCCAGCCAAACGCCTCTTCACTAGACAAACACACAGAGGCAAGAACACGGTGGCCGACAAAAACATATAGCATTACTCAATGTATTTTTGAGTCATTGAGTAATTGTCATTTATCATTTATATGGATTACTCAAACGTGTTTTGTTGGTTTTAAGTAGCTGACATTGAGAATTATGACAAAGGCACGAAACATAAATCAACACTGAGGTAATATGGAAATGTACGCAATACAACAAGGCAGATTTTACATCGCCTGTGAAAACATAGTGGGCCTATAAATAAATCTATTCAAAAAGGGGGTTTAAAAGGTGACCAAGCAAACAAATTAATCAACTAAAAAGTGCCTGAGTCATCGGGAGAGCACTCTTCAAGGCCAGTGGTGGGTCATTGAGCTGCCAGTGGAGAAGCCTTCAGTGTGACTTGTACTGTTCTGTAACAGGGAGGGCCACCAAGGACAGCATGCTGAATGAAGGCTCACTCAATTCAGTGAGTGATGGGGAAAAAAGGATTCATTATTCTGAATAAGTGGCCTTCATCCAAGAGACAGGTGGTTGTGTGAAACGCTGATTTCATATTTCAATGAAAAGGAGGAAGAGGGGGAGGAGGACAATGTGAAGAAAGAAGAAGAAAGACTGCAAATAATACAGACAAGACAAGAATAAGAAACACATAGCTAGAATGGTATTCGTTTTCTAATACATCTATTCCGTCACACCAGCGTCAAGGACAGCTTAGGCCTAGATAACGGCCATGTAGGCTACATTTGAAGATAGAGGAGGATGGACGGCAGGCAGAAAGAGTGAAAAATGTGGCGGGCGGGTTTGGTGTTTTGCTAGACATGCATGATGACAGTTGGCACAGCGCTGGGATCTGATACCCACTTATCTAAACAGGAGCGGCCGTGCCGCCGGCTGCAATGTAAACAGTTCACAAAGGCAAGGACTCGGTTGCAGGCAAGTCAGTGCCATCGCCATTGTCCTCCGCGCATTCTGCGGCTTTGCACTTCTCAATTCCGCCTCATAAATAGCATTCCATTTAGAAAAGATATTTATCTTGCGGGAAGTTTCTTTTTTGTTGGAAACCATCCGAAGGGATGAACAGTTATTATCCTGGACAGTTATTCCAGTATATCAACACTTACTAAAATAGAAACACGTAAAAACGAATTCCACTGTTGAGCCCAAAGTTTACAAATGCGACGCTGACTCAAAACAAACCAGGCTTTCGGTCTGGTATTGTCGGTATGTCATGGGAAACATTCACTGGAGATCTCTGTTGCATAGCTACATACATTATAAAAGAGGGGAAAACATTTGCATGGCTTTCATCTAACTATTCCGTGAGATTAACACTCTCCACCTATGGAGACAGTGATATGGCATGGGAACTAGAAAGCTATTGAAAAACATCGAGGTGTTTGGTTTGGAACAAGCAGAAACGCGTCATGAAAGGGGATCGCTTAATTCCTTCAACAAATACAGGTTAAAAATAGACGGTGGAAGGTGGAAGAGTTTCGGTATTGGTTTCCACCAAATATTTCACCGTTCAGATCTCCAAACCAAACACGAACTTTAAATCATGCCTGATCAGATATCCTCTGCTGTTAAGAGTGCAATTCTACACCACACAGATAGTCCTAGTACTACTGTAGACTACAGGTAATAACTGGGGCTGTCAATGGGAACGTGTGAATTCCTGCGATAAAACCACATTCCAAAATACGCGTTATTATTATTTTTTAACGTCGTTATTGCAATTTCCCCAGTTTGTACCATAGTTTTGTTTTCACTGAACGCGTGCATGCAACAACGGAGAAGGACAGACACGCTGATGAAGTGTCCACAACCTTGCGGCCCTCTGTGTTTGAGATGATCAGCTTCAGCAAGCCCCTGCGCAGTTTCGCTGATATTGATCAACAATCGGTGGTTATTTCTCAAAGGACTGTAGTCTTGCAGCAGCTACTGTATCGTGTAACTTGTCTTCTAGGTCTCACTCCTTACATTTTGATTTTATGGGCCTATAGTTCTTGACATAGGCTGAAGAGATTTGAGAGTTAGCCAAGTTCCTATAGTACAGTAATTCAATCAGAAACATGGGGGACTTATTTATTCCCTTTGAATGTGTGTTGTTGTTGTGGATCTCAGCTGAGAAGATCCAGGTATCCCCTCCCCATTGTATATAGTAGCTTGTCATGTTGAATACCATGGATATGGGGAGTAGATACAAGTGAGATTTCTTTAAAAGTATTTATATCATTTAAGAAGCTAATAAAACATCTGATGCAAATTATTTTGTGTTTTCTCCCCTTTATATGACATCTACAACCCACTGTAGAGGTTTTTTTCAATGAATATCCTTAATTAGGGCTAAATTTGACCAAACAAAACGTGCGATTAATTTGTGATCAATAACATAAAACCATGGCAACTTTTTTTTTTAAATCATTTGATAGCCCTAGTAATAACCCTAGTAATAGCCCTAGCAATAACCCTAGTAATAACCCTCAAGACAATTCTCCTTCCCTTACAGAATCCCTCACACTGCACTCCCCCCCCTCTCAGAGTGCTACTGTAGAGAGGACATACTGAGAGACCTCATTCTCAGCTACCCAGCTGCTAGCTAAGACCTTGTGCTTGTCCAAACTCAACACCCTTTATCAGCTCCAGCATCACCAACCCCAGCCCCAGCACCAGCCTCTCTCCACAACATGCTGGTGAGGGCTACTCCACCACTCCTTAACTCAGATCAAAAATAAAGACAAACAAAAAGTCTGCAGGACTGGCCTAACTGAGCACCCCAGCTGTGAAAACCTCCAACCACATGAGAAGGAGTAAAAGATTCCTTGGAGTCCCATTACTCCCCTTATTGAATTTTTACAACCTGGTGAGCTGCCAGCCCTTGGCTCCGCCGACCCGCTCCGTGCCATTGCCAGCCTTCAGTCCAGGAAAACAGAGAGCATGTTAGTTCATCTCTAACCCGCAGCACCGCTTTTATGACCTCAGTCTACCTTCAGAGCTGTTGATGATGATGGTCTGTGTGTATGCTTCTGACTGGGAGGTGGAGGTGTGGGATCGCGCACACACACACACACACACACACACACACACACACACACACACACACACACACACACACACACACACACACACACACACACACACACACACACACACACACACACACACACACACACACACACACACACACACAGGGGATGAACACATCTGTCACGCAATCAATTACTGGGCCAAGACAGCCTCTCTCCACTCTCTAGTATTAACCTTGTCTCCAGGCAATTGCACACAGGGCATATAAACTTGAAATAACAACAAATCAAACTTGTGGGACGGTTGATGCGAGTTAAAGCGTCAATGGCTATACGCCGGGAGCTTTTCCCGATCTTTGTATTGGGTAAACAAGGCCAATTTTGACGCATTGGTCCACCAGACCTTACTGTATGTTCCGAGCATATTGGCTGGAAGTGTCTGGGAATGAGATTACTCCAGTATCAACATCTGTAAATCTGCACTCTGTTAATCTCACTGTATTAAAGGAGGGGGTGGGGGGTGTCGGTGGTCGGAGCTGCATACGTGCAACACAAACACAGACCAGGATGTTACTTTTAACTTTCCTAAACAGTGCTGGGAAATGTTACGGTGAAAACAGAAAACATCCCACACTACTCAGCAGTGACGGCACGCACATACACACTATTACACACACACTCCCTGTCTGCAGCTGGACCCCCCCCCCCCCCCCCCCGGCCCCCGGCCCCCGCCCCCCGCCCCCGGCCTGGGCAACCACCCCACTCTGCCTGTCCTCTCAGCCAGGGGCAACACACACACACACACACACACACACGCACGCCTTATGTTATCAATTCACATGAACTCTGTGGTCTTTACGAAGTAAATAAGTCTTAAGGGGGAGGTGATGACTAGGGCAGAATCTTTTCCCAGATCCACCCCCTGTAACCACTTCCAGTAACAGACAACACCAATATATTAGCCATACCCATGGAGTAGTGGGATGTTTTTCCTAACCGGCATGTGACCTGGCCCAGATACTCCAGGCCCTAGTTCTAGCCTATGGAGTTTTTCCTGATCAGGAAAAACTCCTGGCCCTCATACAGTATATAGTATACTGTACATTGTATACCTACGGTTTGTCCTCACTATACTGTATGTCTACAGTATATTCTGGAGGTGAGATATTGACAGAGGACCCTGTCTAGGTTCTAGAGTCTTACCGTGCCGCTGACCCTGACGTCGTTGAGGCGCCCCCACTCGTCCTCATGGCTGTCCACCATCATCAGGCTGTCGTCCTCCTCCAGGGCCCACTCTGCCTGCAGGTCCACTCTCACCTCCTCCCCCAGGGAATGCATCCCCACAGCAGGGAACAGACCCTCCACAGCCACGGGCATCACCGCAGATCCCACCTGTAATACACACACACACGAAAACACACATGTAAACAAGCACACACACAAAAACACATGTAAACACACACAATCAAATGTAAACACATGTAAACACACACACACACAGGTCTCAACTCTGCTTAACCTGTATGAAGTTCAGCGCCATTTTCTTTAATTTGACAATATCATTGTGTATGTGATATGACGTGGCAAATAACTCACCTCTTTACCATTCTTGGTGAAGAAGACAGTCGTCAGCCCAGCTTCAACAGTATCAGAGTAGATCCCACACCCGATACGGTCACCGCGGTTGCATTTGGGTCCAAACTGTTGCCCAACAGGGTTGCCATTGTACAGCCTATAGACAGGTACAATATCAGTGACCTTTAAAAATACATTCAAAACAAAGCGCTAGCCTTTGTCTTTGACATTCATTGGAGGTTACTTAGAGGTCTGTTGCCGTGACTCATGACTCATGTTGTTGTGACTCATATCATCATCATCATCATCTGGTCGTCTGCAGTCGGATGATGACTCACACCATGTCATAAACATGTACATTGTACCTGTCACATACTGTACAGTACATGTATTGATTATAAATAATATATATCATTTTCTATATATAAAATGTATTGGAAAGATGAAGCATTTTGTCGTCTTTTAGCTCTACACTCCAACAGTTTGGATTTTAAATCAAACAATTACTATGAAGGTTAAAGTAGAGATTCCCAGCTTTAATTCAATGTTTTGAAATCATAACCCTTTTTATACATAGTCCCCCTATTTCAGGGCACCAAAAGTATTGGAAAATTGTCTTGACAGGAGTTTGTGGTTAGTCAGGTGTGTTCTGTCACATCATTTGTGCAGGCATAAGACAGCTGTCAATGTCTAGTATAGATTCAAGGCTTTGCATTTGCCTTTGGAGTCTGCTATTGGTGTCTGTCAACATGAGGACCAAAGAGACGTCAATGAAAGTCAAGGAAGCCATTACGAGGCTGAAATATCCGATAAATCAATCAGAAACATAACCAAAACCTTAGACTTACCAAAATCAACAGTTTCTAACACCAAAAAAAAGTAATGAAAGTGAGCTGAGCAATCAACAAATGAAGAAGGCTGCAGTACAGGCCTGGCAGAGCATCACCAGAGAATATACCCAGTATCTGGTGGGGTCAATGGGTCGCAGACTTCAGGCAGTTATTGATTGTCGACCAAATACTAAACATGATAAATCTGTCTCTACTTTAACCTCATATTAATGATATAAATTAATTGGTTTTAAAATCCAAGTGTGTAGAGCCAAAAGAAGAGCCAAATGCTTCACTGTCCCATTACTGTACTTACGCAGGGCACTGTATATATACACACAATATATCTGTACTGTATATTATTGATATACAGTACAGATACAGTGCCCTGCCTAGCATTTTTCTTCTTTTGGCTCTATACTCCAAAAGTTTACTACAGTATTTCTTTTGGCAAGCCTAAGGTTTTGGCTATGTTTTGGCCTAATAACAGCTTCCTTGACATCCATTGACACCCCTATGGTCCTCATGTTGAAAGACACCAATAACCAAAGGCAAAACGCAAAGCCTAGACATTGACAGCTCTCTTATTCCTGCACAAATGATGTGATGGAACACACCTGACTTACTAAAAACACATGTCAAACCAATTACTTTTGGTGCCATGAAATAAGGGGACAATGTACAAAAAGTGTTCTAAATGGTGAAACCAATATGTACACAAATACACCCCCCAAAAAGCTGAGAATCTCTACTTTAACCTCATAGTAATTGTTTGATTTCAAATCCAAGCTTTTGGAGTATGGAGCCAAAAGAAGAAGCAATGCTTGACTGTCCCATTACTTACGCAGGGTACTGTATAAAAAAAGCTAAAGATTCTGGTGTGACTCATATTCTGGTGTGAGTCATACAGTATACTTCAGTGTACTGTATTTTTATTTATTTATTTACCCTTTATTTATCCAGGGAAAAAAACACTGAGACCAAGGTCTCTTTTGCGGGTACGCACTGTCCACATAGAAATACAATTACAAAACAACACATTGAATAAACAACACAGTAAAATACAAAATACACACAATAATTAAATCAAAACAAGAGCATGACTCTGTGAGCTGGTCCCTAACCAAGGACTTAAAATAACTGTGTGGGACCACTATGAAGAGTTTCACAGTACAATATACTGTGATATGTATTACATACCTGTATTACTACAGACATTCTCTGTATACACGTTTCTGGGGTGACTTACTTGCCGTCATCAGCGTGGTAGGCGATGGAGTTCGGCAGCCAGCCCGGCTGGTGATCCAGCTTGTAGAACTGAGGCACGAGGCCCACTGCGATGGTCCCCCTCACCCCGGTGTCCACTATGGTCACCTGGAACATACACAGCCCACTCTAACAGCTAGAATAATATAATACCGGTATATACCATTTAGCAGACACCTTTATCCAAAGCGACTTACGGTACAGTGAGTGCATACATTTTTATGGTATATGGTATGGTATATGGTACCACCGGGGGGGAAGAAATACATCACAGCAATAGATGTGTCGAAGAAAAAGCATAATAGATTCCACTAGAAAATGTTATAGCAAACAGACAAATAAATCAATATTTTATTTAATAGTTTATTCAAGCCTTATTTTACTATGTAAGTTGACCTAGTAGCCTATACTGAAGCACAGACATTGGATCACACACTATATGTTGAAAAGTGATCCTCTGTTTAATGGGAGTGATTACTGGCACTTTATCATGGCATGCTTCCAATGCCTATGTTGATGTTTCACAATAATCAGATCGCAGAACGAATCAAAAGCAACAGAGAATTAAACACTCAATAGTTACTGTGAGAACTTTCCTGAGTCACACTTTCAATGGAAAACTGCTGTCAGAAGGAGCTGCTATTAAATCACTGACTTTCCAAGCTCAGCCCAGCTTCTCTACCAGATGCACAGAGCCTGGCTGACTGACTCCTTCCCTGTCTACAGCTGGACACCCCCACCCCCCCACTGGCCTGGGCAACCACCCCACTCTGCCTGTCCTCTCAGGCACAGCACAGCACAGCACCACACACACAGACACACACACGGCCCAGCAGAATTAGGTGAAAGGTGATACAGGCCCATACAGGAGCGGGTAGTCCTCCTGACTGCGTCTCTGCCAGGTTACCTATCCAACTCTCTCTCTCCCTCCCTCTCCCTCTCCCTCTCCCTCTCTCTCTCTCTCCCTCTTCCTCTCTCCCTCTCTCTCCCTCTTCCTCTCTCTCCCTCTCTCTCTCGCTGTCACTCTCCCTCAAGCATAGACACCCAAAACAGCTCTCCCACACAAGTATTTATTCACAGTCTGAAACTTAACTCCTTGGGTTTTCCTAAGTGAAAGTCCAGGTCTCGTTCCCCTTCTCTCCTCAAACTCTTTCGAGGATATTCTCTGCTCGATTCTGTAAAACTGAATATTTTCAGCTCAATTCTGTTTTAAACTCCCTGCTTTGACAGGCTATGCCTACTGCACTTGACAAATGTATCTACATTAAAATACCAAAGAAAGGATATAAATGTCTCCATGAAAGTTTAAATAAAAATGCACAAGGACTTAGAAAGGCTGATGAAAGTGGTTGAATGGATTTCAAATAAATCTGTAGAAATAAGTGAAATGCCACAGATGGTCAATCTGGATCCACAGAGAAGATAGATGAGATACATCAGCCCAGCAACTGACGAAGGTGAAATGAATCCCTTGTGAAAGCATAATGAGGAAACATGAGGACACTAGTGACGCATATTCTGACAGGAGTGTGACCTTTATCGGGAAAAAAAGCCCCCAAACTTTCAAGATCTGCGGGAAGTTTGCAGGATGTGCGTCACAATGGGGAGAACCGCATCACATAAAGAAGGGACAGAGTTCTTTAATGACCACTCTAAACTGCTCACTGTAAATGTCAAACTCATCTAAATCTAACCTGAGTTATCCATAAAGACTCCAAATGTGACTCTCATTTGAAAATACTTTTGTTAGCATTCGCTCTGACAAAGAGGATTCACTTCCTGTCATGAGAGAATGCATCTGAACAAGGCATTTTCGGAGAAAATGTCCTCCGCTTCAAGCCCACACATCTCTAAGGTCAGGGCAGGGTGGGACATTACCTTCAAAGAAAATGTCAGAGCACTGCAAAACACCTTAAGGCACAATGAAGAATTTTACACAGTAGTGCAACTAAGTTTACAGTCGGTTAGACTACTGTTAACTAAGTTTTAGAGTTAAACTTAAAGCTTCTGGGTTGCTCTTTTATTGAGATTGAATGAAGAGAGACCAGTGTGTGTACCAACCAACATTGGTGTTCTTGGTGAGGGTTTCTGCCTGACCCTATGTCAGGCCTAGATGACAGGATAATGAAGGTGGCCTACACTGTAAGCTGAATAATGTATAGACCTAACGTTTCCAACCAAGTCTAAAGCCCAGGAGAAGAAGTTCATCAAACCTGCCCAACCTGTCACTACTAGACCACATTCCACTTGGCCACTAGGCCTGCCTCACTTTCCCCCTGCACACTCAAACCCGTCGTCTCATAAATCTCACACAGCAACCCTCTCCCATCCCATTATTTACGACTGAATACTAGCAGGCCTTCCTGTGCTAAATCACCAGGACACTTTTTCTTTCCTGCAAACTGTGCTGTTGGACAGGCTAACGTATGAGCATCGGCTGAATAAATGAGCAATATTCTCACAGTGAAAACACTGTGCATGTTAGATTAATTTCAGGCTCGGAGATAGGCTGCTACCCCCCTAACCCACCGCCCCGCCGCCTATCCTTCACCCCACGACGCTGCATGGACATTTTTGAGGTAGTGGTTTTGCACTGATGAACAGGGACAGCAGGGGGCTTTCAGAATTTAATATGAAGTTAGAAAATTGTCAGCAATAAGATTCCACAGGATAAGATTACTGAGGATGGATGGAAAAGCAATCTTGGGCACAACCAAGAATGATGGTATGTACTGACTAGAAACCCTCTCATATTGTGTGTAATCCCCCAACGTTTCAAAAAATGAATGATCGGAGAACCAAAATATTTACTGTGTGAAATGCACATATGACATTCCCTTTAAATGCAAAAAACACGTGGGACCCATCTTTGGATGCTGGGCAGATAGAACAAGAGAACAAGTACATACTGTGTGTCATACCATACAGTGGGTGGGTTCAGGAGTTTTTATTGACCATGTGGCCTTACTAGGAAAAACCCTGGGCCCTAGTTATAGACAATAGTCAGTCACTCATGGCTAAGAAAAACTCCCATTCCAATCCCTATCTTAGGTCAGAGATACAGTGCAATCAGAAAGTATTCAGATCCCTTTACTTTTTCCACATGTTATGTTTCAGCCTTATTCTAAAATGGAATAAATTATTTTTTTCCCTCATCAATCTACACACAATACCCAACAATGACAAAGTGAAAACAGGTTTTTTTAAATTGTTGCTAATTTATATTAAAACAATAAATAATCACATTTACATAAGTATTCGGACACTTTACTCAGTACTTTGTTGAAGCACCTTTGGCAGCGATTATAGCCTCAAGTCTTCTTGGGTATGACGTTACAAGCTTGGCACACCTGTATTTGGGGAGTTTCTCCCATTCTTCTCTGCAGATCCTCTCAAGCTCTGTCAGGTTGGATGGGGAGAGTCGGTGCACAGCTATTTTCAGGTCTCTCCAGAGAGGTTCGATCGGGTTCAAGTCCGGGATCTGACTAGGTCACTCAAGGACATTCAGAGACTTGTCCTGAAGCCACTCCTGCATTGTCTTGGCTTTGTGCTTCGGGTCGTTGTCCTGTTGGAAGGTGATCCTTCGCCCCAGTCTGAGGTCCTGAGCGCTCTGGAGCAGGTTTTCATCAAGGATCTCTTTGTTATTTGCTCTGTTCATCTTTCCTTCGATCCGGACTAGTCTCCCAGTCCCTGCCACTGAAAAACATCCCCACAGCATGATGCTGCCACCACCATGCTTCACCGTAGGGATGGGATTGGCCAGGTGATGAGCAGAGCCTGGTTTCCTCCAGACGTGACGCTTGGCATTCAGGCCAAAGAGTTCAATCTTGGTTTCATCAGACCAGAGAATCTTGTCTCTCATGGTTTGAGAGTCCCTGCTTTTTGGCAAACTCCAAGCGGGCTGTCATGTTCTTTTTACTGAGGAGTGGCTTCCGTCTGGCCACTCTACCATGAAGGCCTGATTGGTAGAGTGCTGCAGAGATGGTTGTCCTTCTGGAAGGTTCTCCCATCTCCACAGAGGAACTCTGGAGCTCTGTCAGAGTGACCATTGGGTTCTTGGTCACCTCCCCGACGATGGCCCTTCTCCCCCTATTGCTCACTTTGGCCGGACAGCCAGCCCTAGGAAGAGTCTTGGTGGTTCCAAACTTCTTCCATTTAAGAATGATGGAGGCTACTGTGTTCTTGGGGACCTTAAATACTGCAGAATTCTTTTTGTACCCTTCCCCAGATCTGTGCCTCAACACAATCCTGTCTCAGAGGCCTACGGACAATTCCTTCGACCTCATGGCCTGGTTTTTGCCCTGACATGCACTGTCAACTGTGGGACCTTATAGAGACAGGTGTGTGCCAGTCCAAATCATGTCCAATCAATTGAATTTACCACAGGTGGACTCCAATCAAGTCATAGAAACATCTCACAGATGATCAATGGAAACCAGATGCACCTGAGCTCAATTTCGAGTGTCATAGCAAAGGGTCTGAATACTTATGTAAAGGTGATATTTCAGTTTTTTATTTTTAATAAATTAGCAACAATTTCTAAAAACCTGTTTTCGCTTTGTCATTATGTCATTGTGTGTAGATTGATGAGGAAAAAAATTATTTAATCCATTTTAGAATAAGACTGTAACATAACAAAATGTGGAAAAAGTAAGGGGTCTGAATACTTTCTGAATGCACTGTATGACTATCATCCAGGATACTAATTCATAGCAATGTTGAAACAGGTGTCAACACTTACCTCAAAGTAGCAATTTCCCTTTGATAAGGGACGAGGCGCCACGTAACAACCCACTTCATCAGAGTTCCCTTGGTAGCTGAAAAACAAAGTGAAAAACAAAAATCAATAAACACCTCCCTCTCATCAGAGGAACAGCTTAGTGTTACTGTAGATTCTTTCAGCACCACCACAGGGAGATTATTCATAAAGCTTTTAACACAAAAGAAATCCACAGGATCAGGAAAATGAGAGGAACATTATGTACAGGTATTGTAATGAGGCATGTTTCACGACTTGAATATCAAAGGTTCTGAATTTCCATTCCATCCAAAGACTGTAATGCACATTAAGAACATTTCCACTTCTCCACACGAGAAGCCCATTGCTACAACGGCCTTCCCCTGAGGTTTTGGACTCAAACAAAAGCTAAATTATAGTGAGGCTTATTTTCCAATAGTGGGTGATCTTTGGGTAATATTGCATGCTTTTGCTTTCATCTTTCGCTGACCAAAAAAACATGCTTCCACTGACAATCCCTGAGATTATAATTGTTTCAATCAGTGGGGTTGAGAGTCAGAGCTGTTTGGGTTTTTGGTGCAGGCTGATCGACCAACTGCACGCACACACACCATGGCCTTTACTCGCCAGTCTACCCAAGTCTGTTTCCAACAGTGGCATGCATGCTGTTCCTAAAACGTATTGTCAGTCATAGCAGGACATGTACTTCTTAAGAACAGCATCCTGATGTCATTAATCCTCTTGATCCTTCTTTTCTGGTTTTGATGAAAAACCAGAGCATGCAGTGAACACATGATCTGGTCAATAATGAAAGACATATTTGAATGAGACAAGAACGTCTCAGATCATCTGCTAGACGTAAGTCAATGTAGTTCGCCTAGGCTGCAGTACATGTTTTGTGTGTCATTAATCTATATCAACACAGATATTCATGTGGATATGAAGGGAAGTGAAATGTGTATTCAACAATATTGCAATTGAATGTCAATGAATAGTAAGGGACTTGTAGTGTTTCATACTAGTAGGCCTATTAATTAATATCTTAGTATATCGGTGTGTACTGTATAAGTCAGTGCGTTATAAAGGTGTAAAACATGGGTAATTTAAGTCACACATCTTGACATTCAATTTGCATAAAGAGTCTAGGCTCATAAGTGGAATCTTGAAATGTCTCATTTGCAAAAGTTGCAGATGCAGACAATGTAAACAGTCAATATATTTTCCATCAGGGTGGTACAACAAATGGGATTCAATTACTGCTATGTATTTGTACTACCTTTAACAGTTAGCTAACTCATAACAGGCTCACCTGAGTGTGTCCCCGTCCTTCAACATCCTTTTGTAGCGCTCCTGGAAGCGCACAGCACGCACATCTCGAATCTCCCTGATCCTACGCCTCCAGTTCAGGAACCTGTAGTGTAGGTTGATGTCATCCATCTGCAGGGCAGAGGGACAACAGAAGCTCATATTAAGATTGCTGAACCCTATTGTTGGGAAAAAGGGTTGTCCTACCCTGAGCGCTGATGCCATGCCAACATTGAATAGACTCAGAGATTTCATCCACATTTAGGGAATTGCAAGCTCTTTGTCTGAGAATATGAACCATGGTTGTGAACATAATGTAAGCCTAAGGGATTAGTTTATAGACACCAAACCTAACGGTTCCTGTTGTAATATACACAATTAAGAATCTACCTCACTGCAACAATAAATGTCACAACAATGGTAGTGTAGCTAAGTACTGTTGGGAATGCATGACGGCAACGACACACATGTGGAACATAAACAGCATGGTCCGAAGTGGATGTTCTCATGATGTTTTTAGTGTTTCATCAGTAGAGTAGAGTAGAGGGTGTGTCTGACTGAGTGACAGCTGTCAAATTGGTATCTAGCTAACGTTGGCTTGTCAGCTAACTAGCTCTCCTAATCTTGGCTTTGCTAGATAATGTCTTTCTTTGCTAGGTAGCTGACAAAATTGTTGATTACAATAGCAGATTTGACTAGCTGAATTTCATATAGCACACTGACATATTTAGATAGCAAAATGCTAATATTAGCATGCTATCAGGCTACAGTGGTGGTGTAACAGTAGCTAAGCTAGGTAGTTTGCTAACTGGCTAATTCATGTCAGACAAGCTGATTTCACTATGTTATAACTATAATTATTTTGAAACGCTTACCTTTTGTCCAGTCTGTTATTAATTCATTTTAAAAGGCACTTGTGTTCACTTCTTGCTAGCTACTCCAAAAGCTGGAAAAACTTTGCAAAGTCTATGGCGCTTCCTAGTGACATCACCAGACACCGGTAACTACAATAATTAGTACCGAGATGTGTCGTCACTTCTGGGTCTACACGCATGTTCCACATTCATTTTGTCCGTCAGGATTTTTTTATTTTTTTATTATAAATGCAGTGTTCAACGAATGGTTACAGGAATTTCCCTGAATATATATATATAATAAATGCACGTATACTTACCTTCCTTAAAAAGCACAATACCTTGAGCAAATCCCAAATTGGCTTTCTTCCAAAACACCGCACTTTGACCATATTTACACCCTCCACACCCTCATAAATCAAAACATAAAAAAGATAAGTATTTGCCTGCTTTATAGATTTTAAAAAGGCCTTTGATTCAATATGGCATGGTGGTTTTATTATCCAAATTGGTATAGGAGGTAAAACATTAGATATTTTG
Organism: Argentina silus; assembly: GCF_951799395.1. Lineage (NCBI taxonomy): Eukaryota > Metazoa > Chordata > Actinopteri > Argentiniformes > Argentinidae > Argentina > Argentina silus. The sequence continues at coordinate 9,089,684 of NC_139662.1, forward strand.
AAATCATTATAAGTAAACAACAAATCTGAAGTTAAAATCGGGAGCAAAAGAACTGCATTCTTTTCTCAGGGACGTGGAGTGAGGCAGGGCTGCAGTTTGAGTCCAACATTGTTCAATATCTACATAAATGAGCTAGCAGTGATGTTGGAACAATCTGCAGCCCCCCGCCTCACCCTACATGACTCAGAGATCAAATGCTTGTTTTACGCAGATGACCTGGGGCTGCAGCAAAGTCTGTCAGTCAGATGGTGGAACAGTGCTGAAGCACAGTTCCAATTACAATTACTCTGGGCTGGAGATCAGTTCATCAAGGAGTTTCAACTTGGCTACAAAGGCAATGAGTGAAAAGGCTCAAAGGCCATTCTATGCCATTAAATCTAAATTCGGCACGACAAACATTCCTGTTAAGATTTGGCTCTTAAAACTCTATTTTAACCCCGATCCTACTTTATGGGAGTGAAGTATGAGGCCCAATATCAGACCCATACTTCAGCAAATGGGATAAAGGTCCAATAAAAACATTTCAATTGGAATTTTCCAAAAACATCCTTGAAGTTCATAGAAACACACCTAACAATGCCTGGGACTCTACCCCCCTGCATATCAAGGTCCTGCATATCAGAAAAGGGCTGTCAAATTCTGGCGGCATCTGAATGTTCAGCTAGTTAACCTTCCCTGGCTGAGGTCAGCAATATAAACTTGCCTGCTTCTGCTTGTTCTGAGGGCAGTAGGCAGCTAATATGTCTTGTTAATGTGGGGCAGGAATATACACTCTTGTATCTTTCTAAACATTCAGACATAGTTACTTTTTCACTCAGACTTAATCTGGGGGCAATAGTAACTTGCAATAATAACACACACACACACACACACACACACACACACACACACACACACACACAACCTGCAGTAATTTACACTTGCTTGACTCTGAGTAGTTTTAAGGGCAGGAGTTAACACTTGCCTTGTTCTACCTGTTCTGAGACCACACTTTTTTCCCTGACACTTGCCAATTCTATTGGGCCTGAGAAAGCTTTCCCTTACCCCCACTGTTGTTTTTCTTTTTCGTCCTAGCGTTGTTTACAGAAGCTAGCCTGTTAGTTAGAATATACCAATGGAGATGTCCCAACAGTCTAAAAACAAAAACTTTTGCTCACTTGTGATTGGTATCAGTAACTTTATTTTGAAACAGCCCACCCACTTTCGACTGCTGAGTAACCATTGAACAAGCTATGTTTGACAGACTCTAGAGTGTGGAGTGTGCAGAGCCCTCTGAGTCTGTCGTCAACTCGTTTTGGTATAATGTTGAAAGATGGGGCTGGGGAAATGTGACCACTCTCACATATAGACAGAGCTCTGGATGCAAGGAATAATGAATATGTTGGGTTATGATAAGGACAGTTGTTCTAAGCATTTGAGTATTTATAACTCATATTCTTTTAGAGTCAAAGGGTATATACATAATGAATTGAAATGACCATTGAACAGAGGCATAAATCCCTGGTTGTGTATTATATTATTGAGGTCACTACCATCATACATTTCAGTCCTGTTGCTGCCTGACCTACTATAGTACTGCATCCTTTAGCATTTTCTGACACTAAAACTGCTTGTTGCAAAATTTGCAAGGCATGTGTTTTGAGGGGTGGCAGTAGCATTTCACATTTTATTTTTTAAAATAGCCTTTTATTGGATCGGTACTCGGTATCAGCCGATACTCAAAGTTCAGTACTTAGGTATCGGCATTTGCATGGAGTGCTGTTAAAGTAAGCTTGTAATTTCATTGGATGTTACATTCCAAGAACCCTCCCCTGTGTTGCACTATTAAGAATATGTTCATTGGCATATACAGTGTGAGAGTCCTTTCTGTCATTCTGCTGCATTTGCTCTCTAAAATGGAATCTATTTACATTTCACAGCTCAAGAGGATGTCGTGAGTGAGCTCTGCAAGTTCTGGACAGGATGGGAGTCGCTGCCTCTCTTGAGTACAGTTCTGACACTCATTTCACATCTGCAACGTTTTCAAAAGCTGATTATTCTCCTCCAGCTAACACAGTACAATACATTTAAGGAGGAATTGGTGATGGCTCTCAAAGTAAACACATACAGATTTGGTCTCCTCTAAGCAGTGTTGTCCTCTAAGACAGCCAGAGCAGTCTAAATATTCTTAGTTTTTGTTTCTGCTGTTGTTTTTTCTTAAATTATGTTAACATCCTTGCTGATACAAGTGACATGTGACTCTGGTGCTAGAGGTATCAGGTGTCAGTGTAATGTCAGTATAGTGCCTGGAGGTGCGATACTATTTATGAAAGAGGCTCAATCAAAGAGAGTGGACTGCTAGACATGCCATGCAAGAGTGGGCAAAGAACATGCTCAGCTAGGCTTAGCCACAGAACATCTCACTAGCCAAGATGTGTGCTTTGACTGCGTTATGTGTGTGTGGAACCATTCTGTTTTCAGTGGGCGAGAATGTGACACGGTATGTTTGCATTGCTTTGCCTTGCATCCTTCTAGAGCCTATTGCAACATTATAGAATTTTTAGATCAAAATGTTCTGTCATTAGTGTGTAGTGTATGTAGTAGACAACAATAATATTTATTTCATTGTAATGTACAAAATCAGTACAGAAGCCTAAGACTACAATGATATCACAGAGATTAAACTCATTAATATCAATGTAGTAGTTCTTCATGGATCAAAAATCGGGAATATCACTCACTCAAACACACACAATGTACTATTAAAACAGATTAAAAGAACTTGACATTATGTCAGTGCCAAAGGGAAGTGGAGGCAGTAAGTTCTGCAGCAGACCGGGGCCTGCAGAGCTGAACCTTTGGGTCGACAATTTCATTCACCACATGGACCGTGCCAGTCGACTCCATTGAGGTTGTCCACCTTACAGAACAAAAGAAAAAAAAGAATATGCGTACATATTAGAGAAGCAAACTGTGTTGCTAACTGGGCAACTACATTATTTCATAGTGCATTAAAACATTCTAGTCCCCAATTGGATTGCGGATCGGGGCAAGGTGCAAATCTGTGCCACAGCTACAATGGTAACTGGTTGGTTGCAGTTTGAATGCTGTGATGATTCTATCCATCCATGAAGACGGAGAGGTGGTGCCACTCTAACTCTTGGTAGAAATGCCCAGTGGAGAGCAAAGAAATGGAACTCGTCATCAGGACACAGCAAACCTCTCTCCTCCAGTTCAGAGAAGAAGTGGTGGAATGGTCCGGACACATACATGTACACATCACGCCAAAGTTGTTCTATCCTCTTAAAAAAAAAAAATGATTATGAACATACATAGACACTTGGAGCATAGATCAGTTTCATTTTACTTTTGACTGAATACTCTGACCTCCAGCATCTGCCCTACGCCACTAGGCCTACATGTTTGCATGTTTTATTTTCTGCTCTAACATAGTGATATTCATAGACTATGCTGATTTACTGTTTTCAATTTGAGTAATTTACTGTGTCAGTTCTTATCCTACTTTTGCACATTTTAAATTTAAACACTTTTCTTAGAACTCAAACGAGTGTCAAACAAGTGTAACTTCCTGCAGGTTCTGTGTGTGTCTGTGTCTGTGTCTGTCTGTCTGTCTGTCTGTCTGTCTGTGTGTGAGAGAGAGAGAGAGAGAGAGAGAGTGATTTTGTGCAGTAAACTATTCTGATTACCATCAACTAGTTGCTGTGGCAGCACTGCTTTAGAGTGTTACCATAGCCCTTCAACTAGTTAACTAGATGTTACCACTAATTGAACTCAGTTGAAGATATGGTCCTGATGGAGTGAGATATACATGTACCTCCACCAATCTCTTCAGCTGTGACCAGATTGGCACACAGGTGTCAATAGAGGGATGGTTACCAGGCAGGTACAAAGAGATGCAATGCAGTGGCATTTCTGACCATTCAAGTTGCTTTTGTATAATAGCAATTTGAAGAACTGAACACATATTGTTTAAAAGGGAGAGAGGACAGAAGAGACAGTATCCTATCTGAGCCAATTGGGAGACCTGAGTGAAGAGGGAGGAGGAGGAAAAATTACTAATGCAGGGAGTGTGGAAAAGGAGAGCCCCCATTGGTCTGGTGGAACATTGGTCTTGGAACATTCTCCTGACAGAACATGTGGAAACAGACTAGGGCTGTAGAGCCAGCGTTGATGGGAACACAAGACGGCAGGTGATTTCTGCTCTCCTTGCCAAGATTAATCATTTCTAATAAGATCACCAGGTTGCTGACGACCAGGCAGATTTTCGCCTCGTGGGGTTCCGGAGCTTTAGGAAGTATGGGTTGGGGATGTCCGAGTGTTTACAGAATTATGTCCACAGCTGCAACAGGTGACCCAGAGCTACACATTGTGTGCTATTATCTGCTCTATTCGCTAAGAACCAATCACATATGTTTCCCTGCCTAGCAAGCCCTCTTTTTCGGCAGGTGCTGTGCCAACACATGTCAACATTGTTAGATCAACACCTAAATCCTGTTTTATGCTCTCTGAAATGCTCATTTGTCTTGTATGTCATAATGTTCTTGTTGCATCATGACAACAGATATAAACACTGTTTCTGTCTCTGTCCTTACAGGACCCTCCTCCATGGTGCCGACCTTAGATAGCACCCACTGGGAAACATATGGCCCAAGTTAAATACTTTACCCTATACCCTACATCTGATGTTTCTCAACATGGAGACTTACTGTATCAAATAAAAACTAGTTTCAAGGTAACTGGAATAAGTCACACATTATACTGTTCCAGGAAAGCATGTTTGAATGATTGCAGCTACGTTTCTATTTGCCAAACACACACAATGCATGAACCTAAACGTCCACTCTTACAGCACAAGAAGAATGATGTCGACTCAACTGAAAAATAATGTTGACTGAAACCTCATGAAACCAAACAATCATGCTGTCATCAGCTCATAAAAGCTCATACAGGCTCCATTTATTTGAAATGTTCTAGGTGTGTGTACTGTTTGAATGTTGACTCATTGTCCACATTTGGAGCACTTCTTGACCTGAAGGAACGAACAGCTGATTTATGTAGCTCATTGTAGTCACTAGTTAAATGTTAATACATTTGTGTAAAACAATGTGTAACCTTCGCTACAATTTGTATTGTAGCCCCAGTCATATTGTGATCTTGCAGTAAACCTATTGTAATCACCACTCTATAAACATTAGCAGATACGAACATGGGCTTTTTTACTACAGGAATTCAGGGACTGAGGGTGGGCTGAAAGCACTGAAAGAGGTTTGGGAGCTCAGGATGGGAGTGTGATCTCTTGAAGATGGCGCCGTGAAGAAAATCTTGAACGGTTGAGTGGCTAGATGGATTGCATTATTAGCAGCTGGCACAGACTCTCTTTCAGTATGTACATTTCAGTGAAAGCAAGACCTCCTAATTATCCAGTTGATGCTCATTCCAATACAAACAACTGGGCAGCAGAATTTACCCTCCCCTCAAGGCAGACAAAAAAAGACAGATTTGGTCCACATTGCCACATACTGTACCCTTTATTTCATGAACAATTGATCTGCTAAGACATTAACACTTTGTTTCTGAACTACATACTACAAGACATATTCATAGTCCTGTACTCTACCATTGTAATGAAACTGGTCACCTTTCCCTGGTCTTACTTTCACAGGCTAGTTTAGCAAGAGGCACTAGCAGGATGAGCCCTCTGGTGGAAGTACAGTAGCACCCAGCCAGCCAGCCAGTCAGTCAGCCAGCCAGCCAGCCAGCCAGTCAGCCAGCCAGCCAGCCAGCCAGCCAGCCAGCCAGCCAGCCAGCATTTGTTTGATCTGGAAACTCTCCAGCAAACTCCAATGGGTTATAGTTATATATTTGTACTTTACACAGTACAAGGTGTGCCAGCTGATGTAGTGCTATTCAAAACAATACACTTTCAATTGAGAACACACCAACCTCTGGGACACTATTGACTAACTATTTGCTTACATCTAGATCATGACTTATAACTTTCACCTGGACATCTGTTCAATCTGTTCTGTTCTGCTATTTGATCTGTGTTTGTGGTTTAAGTTAAAAAGTAAAAGTCTATCTTTTTATTTACTACATCTTGCAGAATTCAAGTAGATAACAGACAGATAGAACAGTAGATAGAAACAGAGTGATATTCTTCTCTGGCCAATAGAGCAACTCTTACAGAGCTAGACATTTGAGTCAATACACTAGGCAATACAATATATTTCCCTAATTGTTACCATGGCAAATATTACTAGAATGTAACATTCATGCTAATGAGCAGAAAGTGTATCTTGCAGTACATGTATAATGTTTAACAGGATTCAATCTGTGTGTTGATATATGAAAGGAAGGGGTGGGGGAGATTTTGATAATTTCCAAAGGGAACATAATCCCCCCCCCCCTCCACTCTCCCCCCTCTCTACTCCCTCTCTGCTTCTCTCTCTCTTTCTCTCTCCCTCTCCCTCTCTCTCCCCCTCTCTCTCTCTCTCTCTCTCTCTCTCTCTGAGTCCCAGCCCCTGAAGGTGTCATAACTGTGCTCTCCCTCTCTCTCTCCCTCTCTATCACCGCCTTTCAGATCTTTAAAAGCTGCTGCTTTGCTGTGTCTCTCTCGATCTCCGTTTGTCTCCTCTGGCACTGCAGGGGACTCACCCGGCTAAGCACCAAGGAAAGCTGAAGAGACGGAAAGAAGGAAGGCAGAGAGGAGAGAGAGAGAGAGAGAGAGAGAGAGAGAGAGAGAGGGAGAGGGAGAGAGAAAGAGATAAATATACATCCAGAAATAGCATCAGCCACATTTGACTGAGGGAGTGTGGAGAACCTGAGACCTGGACAGAAGATGCCTCTCCTCTCTAACTTAACGACCATTGTCTTATTGCTGGTAGCTCACTGCGGATCTTGGACTCTGGCTAACCGCTTGGGCCCCTACAAGGGCTGTCCCTCCTGTAGAGAGGCGTTGGGGGCAGGTCGGGCCCCCCGGGACCATATTGGTGCAGGCAGTACATCCGTGTTGGCCCAGGGTGAGCCCTGTGGCGTGTATACCCTGAGCTGTGCCAAGGGGCTACGCTGCGTGCCCCCGCCTCGGGAACACAGCCCCCTCCAGGCTCTGCTGCAGGGCAGGGGCTTCTGCGCAAAGCACAGCAGGACCAGTCCCACTGAGAGGCCCCACCCCACAGGTAAGACACACACACACACACACACACACACACACACACACACACACACACACACCAACGCTTTTAGCTCTGAGTGTCGGGCAATTATACTACAGCTTAACCATGGCGAACAGCAGAGGTTCCACGTACACATTCTCCCCATCACTGTGAGGACTGCATGTGGAGCTGGTGCGTAGACCAGTGTGACATTTAATGTTGGATGCGTTATAGGCACCAGAAATTGGATTTGCAAGTGCTTGCCCTAATCACTGTGCTGCAGAATGCTATGGTGTCTTGTGACAAAAATGGAATCTGAAGGGCTGCTACTGTAGGAGTCGCAAATGCTGCAAATAGCTACTAATATTAATGTATTTACGCTACGATGCACAAAACACTACAATAGGACCCCTGTGAGGTTCTCTTTAGGTGTATTAGTGTGTGTGTGTGTGTGTGTGTGTGTGTGTGTGTGTGTGTCTGTGTGTGTGTGTGTGTGTGTGTGTGTGTGTGTGTGTGTGTGTGTGTGTGTGTGTGTGTGTGTGTGTGTGTGTGTGTGTGTGCGCGTGGGTGCATGCATGTACAGTCCATGTGATGTGTGTGATGTGTGCATGCATTTCAAAGAGAGGATTGTGATCTGTGTATGCATCTTCTGAGTATTCAGAATGAGTGTGTGACTGTCACACTGTCACCTACATTCAGATTATGCTGCTTTCTATTGCAATGGTCTCCATCTACTGTTCAAACTCAGCCACTGCGATTCCTTAGGTAGGACATAGTACAGGAAATATACCGATGGAAATTAGGTCTCAATGAAAGTCTGTATCTATACTGTATACGCTTTCTTCATGTTCTCTGTGTATGCATCTCACTGCTTCTCATCAAACACATCTTCTAACTTGTAATTGATATTAGAGATGGTTTTATGTTCACATCCTAATCTCATGTTTTCTCATTAATGTGCTGTTCTCTTAGGTTCTCATCCTTCAAATAGTGGTGAAATAGACAAAGTAAGTTTTTTTCAAGTATGATATCTGGTTATGCCACTTGATGCATGGAGCTCATCGTTTCTACCTACCCTCACCCAGATATGCCTAAATCTGAGAAAATACATAGAGCTGCTTACATAATATGTTCATATTCACACAAGAAGATGCTGTATGATGGATGGACTCAGACATGGAGAGAGTTATAGCTGTACTGTGGCAGCACGGCTATCTGGGTGATACAGCGTATATACTGCTCCAAAGCCATGCGTTATGGTGCATGATGTGTATGCTGCTATGCGGCAGAACTAATTGAGCATGATGTGAATCAGTAAAGTTTAGACTCGACCATGGCGGCCTCGGATTTCTCACTTTATGAGGTTGATCTCAAACTAAAACTCAAACTCAATGTTGGATTTAGATCATAATTGGCACAGTTATTTCATAATGGCACACTATTTATGAAACAGTCAGTCACTCGCTTCAAACCACTCAGTGACCTGAAAAGCACAGCCTTGTGTAACAATACCATTATATAATGGCATGATATTATGTGACATCTAATATGTTTGCTTCTGGCTTATTGCTGCATCACTGTACTGACCTCAATCCTCTTATAATATCTATATGTGTTATTATACTAATAGGTTTTCTATCATCATTATCACCTAAAGGATTAGCTAATTATCGTTCAGTTGATAAGAGGTACTTTCTGTCTGTTGTTATCTATGAATTTACCTCGAGTTGTCGTTTTTAGGCACCCTGCCGTAAGCTGCTCAATTCTGTCCTGCGTGGTCTTGAGCTGACAGTCTTCCAGTCTGACCGTGACATCTATATCCCCAACTGTGACACTCGTGGCTTCTACAGGAAAAAACAGGTACTGTAGCTACTAGAGAGATGTGAAGGCTGTGTGTGTGTGTGTGTGTGTGTGTGTGTGTGTGTGTGTGTGTGTGTGTGTGTGTGTGTGTGTCTGTGTGTGTGTGTGTGTGTGTGTGTGTGTGTGTGTGTGTGTGTGTGTGTGTGTTCATGTGAGCCTGTGAGAGTTGCAGGCTAGCCCTCTATTCAATCCTACCCAGATATCTCCATGACCAGAGGACTGAAAATAAAGGACTCTTTGCTCTGAGCCCCTGAGCCTGTTAGCTATATGCAGTCAGTGCTGCACTATGACATATCAACTCTCTCTCTCACAGTGTCGCTCCTCCAAGGGCATGCAACGCGGCCACTGTTGGTGTGTGGATGAGCTGGGTACCGCCTTGGCTTCACGTGCCAACGAAGATGGCACTTTACCATGCGATGGGGAGTGAGGGATGTCTCTGTCCCAAAACTCTGAACCTGGAGGAAGAGGAGGATGATGAGGAGTACAGGGAGAGGGGGTGGCTTTAGCTTGTGCTAGACACTGCCTGGACAGGAGACACCAGGGATCAACCACTTCCTATGGAAACTCACCCAGATTAGGTTACTGTCCTCTCTATAGACCATCAAAACAACAAAGACACATACAGTACAGTACAGTACAGTAGCAGCATCAACCTGAATGTTCAACAGTTGCAGCAAAAGTCGTCTGAATCATTCAGTGACATGGTGTAGCCTGTAATCTCACATTACTGCTCCAATGCTCATAACTGCCTCAACTGATCAAGCTGTATCTCTGAATAATATAATTCCCTGGCTCTTGTCCTGGCTTCGTTGTAGATTTTCTCTTTAGGATAGCTAACACTGCCTGTGTTTGTTACTATCTCAGTGGGCTGAAATACTGTTACGCTGGTGGTGTGACACAATGTGTGTCTTCTTCACCATCCTCTCTCCCTCTCTCCAAAGATACACTGACATTATCATTAACAAATTAATTGAATATTCCTTTTCTATTAATTTATTTTGGAGTATGTATTTCCATGCAGTACTGCTTGAATTTGACATTTATCTTATAACCAAGTCAGAAAAAAATAGTCATATAAAACATGATCTTGGATGCATCGTTCAATTATTTTTTGTCAAAATGGCATTCTGACTGCTATAATAGTTGATTGTTTGTACATATGTTGGATTTTTGTGGTTGACAGTGTGTGTTCTGAAGTGGCAGACGAAAAAAAGCTTATGGCTGTTACCCTTTTCCAGAAGTTGTTAGGCATATTTTTATACACGTCAATATAATATTTTATATATAAATTGTTGGTTTATTTAATGAACTACAATGCCATGTATTTTTATATTGTCAGCAGTTTCTTATTTAAAAACAGAGATTATTTTATTTCATGTTAGGGAGAGCATGGTGCTTTGGAGGCACCCTCATGGCAAAACTCACAACACCCATCAGAGCTATTTAACTGCTGTACATGTTATAATTTTATTTCATGTTTTATTTTTTATTTTATTTATATTTGGATCATTTAATATTGGAATGTATCACGGTGTAATGTTTTCTTTTGGCACATCCTATTTCAATGCTCATTTTGATAAATCAAGTTCAAATTTGTTATAGTTACTTACTAGTCCTTGCAAAAATCTTTAAATTGTGTGATAAAATGTGTGATTAGATGATATCTATTTCTCACCAATCTTGTTGTGCCAATGTGTGTGCCGTGATGGTAGGTCCACGCACATAGGGCCTGTACGATTTACAAAGACTAAAATAAAAGATGATGAAAACAAAATGGATAACAATAAATACATATATTAATATAACAAAGAGCATTAAAGTGTTTTATTTCATGTGAAACAAGTGCATCTTAAGTCTACACGCGGCAGGAATCTCTAGCAAGGTCATTATTCATTTCACAGACCTGCTTAGTCATACTGAGGTCTGAAGTACAGGTGTTCAGTAAAGTGAAGTACAGATACCATGCTTCAGTGGCCACTGCTGTTTCTCGCATATCTGAGATGACTGAATACCATAATGCCTCTGATTATAAAATGTGTTAAACATGTTTACATCTTTAATAAGGTACATTCATTTTCTCTATGAAGATCAAGATAAAATGAACCAACAAGTTACAAACATGAAAGTATGAATGGATAGGCTTCAGTATCATATGCAGGTTTTCTTCCATGTCTAGGACACACAAGGACAATTTGTTCCAGCACCTACACAAGGACACATGCCTGTTACCAAGGTAACAGCATAGAATATCCAATTTGTCCATGCATAAGAATTTGAAATGCAGGTCTCGCAGAAAATGCAGGAAAGTAGGGTCCTTTGTTGAATCACACCACATGTCCTACTTCTGTATCTAGGGTGGTTACATTTGCTATTCTTAGAGATACTGTTACTGTACATGGAGAGTGAACATACAGTATACTGTAAGTAAATGAAATGCTCCCTCTGTATGCAAAATGAAGACTCTAGTCTAGAATATGCTCTGATGGAAGATATCACCTTAATGATATGTCACTAGCACTGCTGGTATTCCATAAGAGCATTTGATGAGGTGATGAAACTCACATACTATAGATGGGCATACAGTATCTGAGAGATGGCCTGGTCCAAAGTGCTCTAGAGAGTGGAGACAGTGAAATGGAAGCTGTTACTACAGTACGTAAGAGAGTGGTGAGATTAGGATAATCAATGACGATGTTCGGTGGGAAAATGGTGTGACAGCATCATAGAATTATGCAAAATTGACAAACTATATGTCTCTGTTGACTCACATCCTAATTTCATATGCCAATTAATTGGTTTCAGTTCATTAGTACAAAGTTAACCAAACCAATGAGGACAAGAGAGACAGTTATGAATGTGTGACCTCTCCGACCCGTCCCCCAAGTAAGTAAGTTGGATACACGGTGGAGAAGTGGATAGGTTGTCTGTTTATTGCACAAAGCTATGGTTTGCAATGTTGAGAAACAATATAGATACATGTTCAATTGTCGTCTACCGGAATAATACTGTCCTCCAGCAGTAATTCTGCGTAGCTCTGCTGTATATTTAATACAGAATACTATTTCAATACTTATAAATGATCTTGTGATCATACAGTGTTTACATATTTCTATGACAATAACAAATAAAAGTAAACTCCAATTTCATCTGATATTTCAGGTCTATAATATAAAAATAAATTGCCATCCATTTTACAACATGTAGGCCTATAGAAGAATTAGTACAAACATGACGAAATGTCACACTCTAGTGGCGGGAATAAATAGTGCAAGCGACATTACTAAGCTAACCTGTAAGGTTCCCTGACTCAGTCACTCTGAGAGTGGCTAGCAAAAAGCTAGTGTCAACTCATAAAATGCTTTAACACTATACACATAGCAGACATGAATTTACCTGCAATTATGAGAAACAATATAGATGAATGTTAAATGATCTAATACCGGAATAATGCAGCCCTCCTAAACCAAATGTATTTCATGTTACTAAAAATAGCATTGAGAAACCATACAAGTGCATCGTCAATAGGAAAAACCCTCATAAACTGACATTTTTTACATTCGGTAATTTAAATATTAAAAATGACTCTTTCAACGTCAAATTAACAGCATATGTTACTAGTAATATACTTTGCTAGTCTAAAATACACAAACTAACGTGAGGTTTGAATGTGTTTTACAACTTTTTTTACTGAATTATCCCAGGACCATTCATCAGTTAATTCTGTGGTATACTATGTGCAACTGCAGTGCAACCCGAGGTTATCACACTTCATGCGTCTTATTCATGTTAATACATTAATAAAGCACTTCTTCGAATAGAGGTCTGTGAAGAGTTCTGAATAGAAGCCCACATATTTCCCAGAGAGCAAATAGGTTTAATCTAATATTGCAGTGGTACAGTACACTGTCCAAGGCATTATTTGGATAGCTCAAGCACACGATCGTTGCAAGATGTTTATGAACTGTGTCCGTCTACTCTCATTCGGACTCCCTGTAATAGCCTATGCTTACTCTGCATTGCTACAGTAACAAGCTGGCAACATTGGAATAATGTACTGTGGCTGGCTACATTGTTACAACTCCCACCGCAACGTATCCGCCCACCTGAGATCATATGATGAGAATGCACCATATCTTTGGGTCTGCTACCTGTCCATCACCTTGCCACATGGTTGCTGATGACACAGGTGGACCAGGGGGTGGGACCAATGGTAATGGGTGGAACAGCAGAGGTTCATAGCTCCAAAGATTTTTTTCTAGAATGGGTCGACTGGATTAGCTAAAAGGACAACTAAGGAATACATTCATATAAGCGTCAGAACAAGCACAAATGTATATACCTGAAATTAAAGGTATTCTAGATCAGAAATACATCTTATTTTTGCATGCGTTGCCTTGCGAAGCTTGACCTTTCATTGGCATTTCGCTGTGACGAGGTGGCACGGGGAAGTCAGACACTTTTGTGAAAGATCAGTATCGGGGGAAAAAAAAAGTCGCCAGCAAGTTCCCACGGCACGCAAGCTGCTATGGCGTCCATCGGTAACGCTGTCTCGAGTCCAATGGTGATTTTGGCCCCCAAAACCAAAACCAAAAAGAAACATTTTGTGCAACAGAAGGTGAAGGTCTTTCGTGCCAGCGATCCAGTCTTGAGCGTCTTTATGTGGGGCGTTAATCATTCGGTGAGTAGAACTGTCAGCTGTCACTGAATCTGCGAATGCTATAGCTGATAGCCTGCTAGCTCGCCTGCTAACCCTCTCTACCAAAACATGATGCAATGCATGAAATATCAATAGAATATTGTAGCAGAAGGACCATGGCAGTACATTAGCGAGCGAAACAACCCTATTGCTGTTACTGTACAGTGGCTAACTAGCCAATTTAATACTAGCTTGCTGTTAGCATAGCTAGTTAGCTGTCTAGCCAACTAAAGATGTATGTGCATTTTTTGCCATGTTGTTCATCATAGTTTGCTCTTGTCAGTTACTATGACGTGCATCCTATGTATATGTAGCTAGGTATTGAATGACCGTGCTGTGCTGCAGTCTGCAATAAGTACCTTTGCTTTTATTCCCGATTTCATCCTGATCTCATGTCTATCTAGCCAGCTACATAATAGAGAGAGTAAAGTAGAGTCACCCTCATGTTTACCCCTCATGCTCAGTGCTAATGATAATGGAGTGTTTTCTGTTTGCAGATAAATGACCTGAACCAGGTGCCAGTTCCTGTTATGCTGCTCCCTGATGACTTCAAAGCCAACACCAAGATCAAAGTCAACAACCACCTCTTCAACAAGTACTGTACTACTGTACCAATGTGTTAATACGCACACATTTAACAATTGTACACATTTTACTCAAATTCCCTAATTTGCATTGCTCTCTCTCTGATGTGAAGGTGATACTGTACATTCAATAGGCTTATGTGTCTCAACTATGTATCTGCTTTGGGTCTAAAATGGGGTAGATGTTCCAGTCTGTAACTCCCTCAAATTGCCAAAAGGAATGAGAAATTCCTTTGGTATGTGTTAAACTGAGAAGACTGGGATAGGGGTATGGTAGTGTAAGACTGAGTGGGAGAAAGTAAATACAGCAGGTGTGAGAATTTCCACCCCCCTTTTCTCACGCAGAGAGAATCTTCCAGGACATTTTAAGTTCAAAGAATACTGTCCTCAAGTGTTCCGGAATATGAGGGAGCGCTTTGGAATTGAGGATTTAGACTACCAGGTATGAATGTCGAATCAAGCTACATCTTTGAGACAGCTCATTACCTAAGAGCCAAATTACAGTTTAAATTACCGAATACAATTTAGTAGGCCAACAGGCAGTTGATTTTGAGTCTGTCTGTCCTATTCCCCTCTAGGTGTCTTTGACTCGCAGTCCTCCTGTAAGAGGTGGTGATGCCCAGGGCGAGGGGATCCTCCTCACTTCCTACGACCGCACGCTGGTGGTCAAGCAGATCTCCAGCGAGGACGTGGCTGATATGCACAACATCCTGTCTGAATACCACCAGGTAGTCACACTGAAGAGTAACCTTTTTTCTTCTTAAAATGTGTTTCCACCATTGTAATGCAGATGCATTAGTTAGGCTTATATGCATTTCATCTTGGATATTATCTACCCACATGCAAAAGCTGTTGCTTGATTCTTTGGATGCTCTGGTGTACTATATGTTGTCTCCTTCCTTGCTTGTCCAGTGGCAAAGCTTTTCCAATGTAACTCAGCATCGACCTATTCATGTTGTTTCATTTGAAAAGCCTTTGAGTCTTCATGTTCAAGATTTTTTATTGCCTGGGAATGAGTCGTATGTCTGTGGTGAGCCTATTTCCAGAGCTGTGGGGGCTAAGAGAATGGTATGTGTGTGAGAGGGTTTGTCGTTTGTCGCTGAATGACCAGATTGTTATCAGAGCAGCTCAAGCTCTAGTCTTGGGTCTGCAGCAGCACTGCAGAGCTTTTTACATCTCCACATGTCCTGGGGGCATGATTTACCTTGCATCATCCATAGTGTCACTGCTCGTTTTGGCTACATCATGCAGAGAATGGAGATTAGCACACACAGTATATAAATGGATATACAGTACAGTTGTGCAAGCATCTTGTCTTTTGTTAGCATTCTGAGCTATGTTCCTGGGGACACTGAATCAGGTCAGTCTGAAGTGTGTCCCTTTTAATAGACTGTAGTCTTGAGTCAGGCTAAATACATATCCTGGATAGAGAGAGCAGATGGGTGCGGTTTGAATAACTATTCATTTTCATATCCAACCTGAGGTGAAGGAGATGTGAATGAGTCTATGAATGTAAAGTACTGGTAATCCCATGTTTTACAAACCTGCATGTCAGACCGGGATCCATTTTCGCTGTAATGCAATTCACAAATGCGGGGGGGGGGGACATTTTCTGTTCATGTAGCCGAAATCAGATTGTGATGTACCCTACTGTTTCTCTAATTCATTTATGATATATCATGTCAATTCATGCTCATGTTTTCAGGAACAAGTGACTTCCTCTGTTATTTAAGCAACATTGTACACAATGTGTCATTAATGCCTGTTGTCGTCCGTTCCCTTTGCAGCATATAGTGAAGTGCCATGGCAGCACTCTGCTGCCTCAGTTCCTGGGGATGTATCGCGTCAGCGTGGAGAGCGAGGAGACCTACCTCATTGTCATGAGGAACATGTTCAGCCACAGACTGGTGGTGCACAGGAAGTACGACCTTAAGGTGAGACACCAACGACTCCCATACCGTACGGGTGAGGCACGCCACCTGGAGAGTCAGCAGATTGTTTGTTCGTGATTGCTCACCAGCGGCTCTGGTGTTTTATAACCTTGAAAAACAACATGCCGGTTGCTGGGTTGGCCTTATCAAAAGCTGATAATGTTGTATTTGCAGGGCTCCCTCGTGTCTCGTGAAGCAAGTGACAAAGAGAGGGTAAGACTTCACATTTCACCAAATCATCGTACATGTGTCATGCATGTGAAAAATGGCCATTTTAGGATGTAGTTTTATGGAGAACCATCCATACTATATGTTTAGTGATTTCATGTTTTCTCTTCTCTACCCCCTTCCTATAAATGTCTTTCAGGTGAAAGAGCTTCCCACATACAAGGACATGGACTTCAGGAACAACATGCAGAAAGTGTATGTCAATGAAGAGACAAAGGAGAGGATCATGGAGAAACTCAACAGAGATGTGGAGGTGACCTCTACAATCTATCATAGATTACTAACTTTTGATGCTTGTTACGAAAACCCACCACAAGGGGGCATCATACACATTCTGATTGTCTTTACCTCTCAACCCATAGTCATTCCTGTGTCCCATTTCTCCACCTTTCTCCTAAAGTACAGTAGGCACTTTTGCACTTTCCCACATTAATTTAAAGGCTTAGGATAGGACTAAGCATGGGCACAACAATCTGTTCCCATTTTAATCTATGTGGGGGAAAGAGCATGTGCATACAGAAATGAGACGCAGCATATGTACTAGTTTTGTGCTTTGTGCCTTGTCCTGTAGTTCCTAGTGAAGCTGAAGATCATGGACTACAGCCTGCTGCTAGGCATCCATGACGTGGGGCGGGCAGAGCGGGAGGAGGAGGAGAGCGAGGAGCCCTCCAACGAGGAGGACATGGAGCCTGAGAACGGCTTGACGTCCGCACCCTTGGTGGGCTCCTACGGCACGTCTCCTGAAGGCATCGCTGGGTACATGTCCTCCTGCAAGCCTCTGGGGCCTGGGGAGTTTGACCCTTATGTGGACGTGTACGCCATGAGAAGCGCCCCTGGTAAGATGAAAGTATGGTGAAATGTACCGCACACTGTAAATAATTACAAATAATAATATTTTTCAGGGAAAAAGGTGTAATGCACATTGTCATTGAGATATGCTGTGAGGAGAAGCGCTGTTCCTCTGAAGTGTTTAGCTGATATTGAGCCAGGTGGATTTAGGTTTGAGTTACTCATTATTCATCCCTGTCTGTTTCCTCCCAGGAGCCCCTCAGAGGGAGGTGTATTTTATGGGTCTGATTGATGTTCTGACTCAGTACGACACCAAGAAGAAAGCTGCTCACGCAGCAAAAACTGTCAAACATGGGGTGAGTGAAGGAAGAGGAGAGGAGGTTATGGCCTCCTGTTAGATATCATTCAAAATGAGATTTTTATTTTTGTTGCGCATGTACGTTTTGCTGTAGAATTTGCTTTGTGATGCTGTGAGATTCTCAGTGTGTTTACCGTCTGACACAAACCTCTTTATCTCCCTTAGGCTGGTGCTGAAATCTCCACTGTCCACCCGGAACAGTACGCCAAACGATTTCGTGACTTCATCTCAAACATCTTTGCATAACAGACATTATGACATGACGATGACCATCGGTACAACTTCCACTTCCAATGTAGATTTGAAGGGTTACTACTTCCTCTTTTTTACTTTTGTTCTGTGACTTTCCACCTTTTTTTTTTTCCTTTTTTTTTTTTCCTCTGATGTTCATTCATATCACAAACATTGACCAAAAATTGTAAACACGCAGATCAATTTGAATTTGATCTGATATGAAACTGTTTCCATTGTTGTAATAATGTATTACTGATGCATAGGCCTATTTATTTTTAGATTTATAAGATGAATTTGATTCCATATTGATACGCACTCTAACGGGCTGACTTTGGAGCAAAAGGGTACTTGATGACACTGCTGCTTATCTGTCTGCATAAAGATGTTACACTGAATTGAAAAGGATTGATAAGACTAAGTCAGTTGAAGTCCTGGATTGGTTGTTCTGAAGTATAGAATCTGCACTTATCTGGGAACATGTCAGTGTAGCAAACCCTGTATATCTGAGCTATTAGCAGTGTTCGAAGTGGAATGAAACGGTGTAGGTACTCACTTACTTAAACGCTATGGTACTGGGGTTCATATTTTAGACCTGGTGTTCTATAAAACATCCTGGTACTCAAGCAGTAGAGAATTCAAAAAGCTGTTACTCTGTACCGGTCAGCACCAGCCCACTTCAACCACTGGCTTTAGCCTCAAAGGGAATGTGTTGTGGTTGTGGGAGTTGCCATGCAGCACAGCGGACATCCCCCATCAACTGGCTATGGAGCAGACCATTCCTCTTCCTGAACGGAATGTTGGGACCAGAGGCTGTCCTGTCGGAATGTCCTTCTGAACATTTGGAATGCTGTGAAGTTTAGTGCATCAAACTGAGCATTGTTGTTTTTAGGATGCACTACAAGAATCAATGTGATGGGGAAAGAAAGATCAGTAGAGCTAGACGTATATTGGGGACTGATCTGACTACTGTCATTGTATTATGACATTTGAAGAGACTCCATAGAGCTAGCTTGGGTTGGGTATCATGTTAAGCATTATAGAATATAGCACTACATTTCAGCTGCTTTATGCAATTAGCTTTAAAAAAAAGAAAAAGAAAAAAAAAAAAAAAAATGGATGGAGACTTTCTAGTATATAATTTGAATACACTGGAATGGCTGACTGGATATGTGACGCCTTGTGTCCTTGTGATTGCACATCTTGTATTTTTGCAAATCAGCTTTTGGACCAAATATATTTTACAAAGATTTTCTGAAATGTGTCACTTTATTTTATTATTGAAATACAATACAAAATCAATATAGCGCAATACTGTCTGTCAGTCTGTCTTCATGTCTATCTGTGTCCCTCTCTCTCTTTCTTTCTGTTGAGGTATTTGTGGGTTTATTACAAGTTGTAAAGGTGCAGATAATAAATCTGTTCTCATCTCCTTGTAGAATATAATACACACGGTTCAGGCTACTAGACCTCCAACATCAACATGGCGTAACAAGGATGGAGAAAAGATTTCCTCTCTGGGATTTTTATTCACACTTGCATTACTGACGAGAGAGGTTCATTCCCTACATCCTGCTCAGTGTCTGGCTGAAGCCCACTTCTACAAAACATTTCCCTTTGAGGCCAGGTTAGGTCACCGTGTGGCGCATTGGCCCTTTGTTTTTATTGAATGGTAAACTACGGAGGCGAGTCAGAGCAGAAGTGGTATGCATTGCTGGTGCTGTAATCACATTTGAAGTCTCAAATGAACTACATTTTTTGGGGGGAAAATAAAATTACTTTCTCTATCAATTTGTGACTCGGGAGGAATGTATTACATTAATTCAAGGGCATAATCTACTTCAAGGGGGGCCCACATTTTACAAAGTGATTTCACTACCAACAGTCCTCACTTAGTCTACCAATATAACCAGCAGTGATATACACATGAACAAGAATAACCTTTCCTGGTGAACAGCAGTTGGTGAGGGTGTTTGGTACCAGTAGGGATGTTTTACTCTGGCTTCAGATATCAGTCGGAGTCCAGCAAATGGTGGGGGGTCAGGGACAGGTTTTGTTTGACCCTTTCCAGAAGCCATAATTCTGCTGACAGACTCCTTCCTGTTGCTTTAGGAAAAGAGAATTGACTGCTCTTAAACAAAGGAAAACAAGCAGGATGGTCGGAGAGAGAGATAGAGAAAGAGAGAGAGAGAGAGGCTAACAAAATGCTGACCATTCAGAGAGGGGTAGAGGGGCAGTTCTTAGAACACTGAGTTCAGAACACATCACATTAATCTTTAGCTAATGTGAAACATGGCCAACACAAATGTCACACTGACTGACCTTAGGAAGGCCATGGTGGTGATCATGATGACGTGAACTCTCGCAGAACAATAGTATAAATGAGAAGCCAGCATGTACTGTAAGCAAGGAGCTGGAAATGGTTCATGATGTCAAATGGGTTTTCCTGAAATAATGGTGTCTCTCTCAGCCAGCAGGCTTCAGAAGCAATTAGCCTCTTGATCTTGGTCACTGTCACCAGTTTCAATGGAAATGTGACCAGCTTGACAGACTAATCGAACCAACCTCTTTGAAGTCATCACTCACTCTACAACTGCACAGAGGGACTGTCAAGCTGCTGTTCTAGTAGTTCAATAAGTGGGTTCTGAAGTGAGCTATCAGAGGGAAGGGAAGGAGGGGTGCGCTGGGTTAAAGGGCTCTCTTCCTCAGTGAGGTTTGATGTACCACAGGCTTCCTTACCTCCCCCGGCTCTATCAATCAATCAATCAATCAGTCAATTTATTTATTCGTATAGCACTTTTTACCTAGACAAATTTCACAAAGTGCTTCACAACAAAAACAATACAAAACAATATGATCTAACACCAAACCATGGACCCATGGAAAAGTAAGCCAAGGAAAAAACTCCCCAGAGTGGAGAAAAATATAGGGCATAGTGCCAAGGAAAAACTCCCTGGGAGAGAGAAACCTTGAGAGGAACCAGACTCCAGGGGGGCCCATCCAGTAAACTAATGTGGAATGTGGAATGTGGTGTTGTGCAATAGTTCAGTGGTCTATAATGAAGGGCAGCTTTCTGGTGGGATCCTTGGTGGAGCGGCAAGGACCAGGATATAGGGTGGCGTAGACTCAGCCTGGACCAGGATATAGGGTGGAGTAGACTCAGCCTGGACCAGGATATAGGGTGGCGTAGACTCAGCCTGGACCAGGATATAGGGTGGAGTAGACTCAGCCTGGACCAGGATATAGGGTGGCGTAGACTCAGCCTGGACCAGGATATAGGGTGGCGTAGACTCAGCCTGGACCAGGATATAGGGTAGAGTAGACTCAGCCTGGACCAGGATATAGGGTGGAGTAGACTCAGCCTGGACCAGGATATAGGGTGGCGTAGACTCAGCCTGGACCAGGATATAAGGTGGAGTAGACTCAGCCTGGACCAGGATATAGGGTGGCGTAGACTCAGCCTGGACCAGGATATAGGGTGGAGTAGACTCAGCCTGGACCAGGATATAGGGTGGCGTAGACTCAGCCTGGACCAGGATATAGGGTGGAGTAGACTCAGCCTGGACCAGGATATAGGGTGGCGTAGACTCAGCCTGGACCAGGATATAGGGTGGCGTAGACTCAGCCTGGACCAGGATATAGGGTGGCGTAGACTCAGCCTGGACGAATTCAGGAACTGGTGTCTAGTTTTGAGGGGCTAAGAGCCCCTCGGACAGATAAGCACAAAGACAACAACACAAGATTAGAGGCTGTTGCAAACTGAAAAACGGATACATTAAACAGTAGGAGAGAATCAGCATAAGGCAGGTGGCCTCATCTAAGGGGCATCTAAAATACATCTAAAGGACAAGGCCAGTTCCCCCTAACACCTCGGGTGTGCCCTACAGAGAGGGTAGGCTTCCTGGCATTGTCCTTCACTCTCTGGCTGTTTTTATAGTGTATCAGCCCCATACCAGCCATATGCTTTTGTTTTTTCCCAAAAAACCTTTAATCCTAACAGACCATTCGTAGAATGATGACTAGACAGAGACATACATAGAGACATACCTGTACTCATTTGTATAGCATCTTTATCTATTGTCTCATGTGTATTGAGATATATACATGTAAAAGCCAAATCAAGCAGATGATTACCTGTGTTGATTAACTGACAAACCACATGATCCACTACCTGTATCATTTAATATCTTACTGTAGGTTCTTGGGATCCCAACTCTTTGTACAGATTCAAAGGCATCAGTGGAGGAAACATAAGCCATTGCTGCTGCTAAGACAATGATATAGGATCAGTGGGTTTGATTTACCAAACATTAAATTCATCAAAGGTACCTTCAGCTGCTTTGTGAATCTCATTACATGCATTATTAGGAGAAATCTACAGGCCTCAATCCCATAGTTCCGGATGTGGAAAAACCTTCCCCATTTATTTGAGATGGAAGCCTGTAGATTTCTTCTTATCCATGTTACCCAAATGGAAAACTGAGTTTCTTTTGAGTGAGCTATCCCTTTATGACTAAAGACCCAAAACAGTGAATTTTGAAATGTCTCAATTGTAAACCCCTTATGAAATTTGAGCCATTGGTCATTGACTGATCCAATCACTATCCTAATAGACCCCAGTATCTGAGCCCAGACCCCCTAGCCAAGGAGGCTTTCCTGCTCTGCACCACTCCCCCCACCCCCCTCCACTGTGAGGATGTCCTGTCAGCTATGGCACTGAAGGGACCAGAGGGGGTGGGGGGTGACAGAGGGGAGGGGAGGGCTTGATCAGTCTATCATTCCTGGCTGCTTAAACCCAGACTGTCCAAGAGCAAAGCTGTGTAGAGTAGTCTCCTCCAGGCCAAGACAGCTACCCCAGGCTGATCAACACAAGCCCCCCGAAGGGACCCTCCCTCACCTATCACTAGGCTCAGCACGTCAAGGTACTGTATGACAACTCTACTTCCTCCTGTTCTTCATAGAGATTGATACAATTTGAGTTCTATGATGTTCTTGCCTTAGCTTAGAATTGTCTGCCATTGGTTAGTGAGAAAAATCGAATATTTCTATAGTGTTGATGAGGTAAGGTAGACACAGTTTTACAATGCATGGTACTTTGACCTGTTCATGACTTTCATAGACTTGCAAGTGAAGTCAGACCTCTTTCATTTGTATGTGTGTAAATCAATGTTTGCATTATGAATAGAAAATTAATGTGAGGCTTTTCCAGTTATCTTTATTTCATTCATAATTTATTCATATTTTGTTGCAATATCATCAGAAAACTGAAAACAACATCAAATTGTGATTATATCAAATTGAGCTATGAAAACTTAATGGCATAACTAAAGCAATACTATTTACTAGATGTTTTATTGTGGAACACAATGACCAATGAGTAACACCATAGTCTCAGGCAGATAAGCAAAATCATATTCCTCTCTACATAGAATTCTGAGGTGTGGATTGGTGCACACACTGCATTTCTGTAACATACTGTAGTAAGCACACTTAAAACTTTCCAGAAGCTTTCCACAACAAAGCACAACCTCGACTGCTTATGTAATGTCTGAACATAATCTGATTATCCCATGTCTAAACTCTCAGTCCACTTCTAACAATTTCCATTGCTTTTCACCAGACCATGAGTATCCACACCGAGAACTCCTCCTCGTATGACTTTGTGAATGGCACGCCCTGGTTCGTGTTTGAATGCACCCTGGAGCTGGACGTGGACTACCGGCGCATCGCCCTGTTCCTCCTCTACCTGCTGCTCTTCATGGCGGGCCTGGCAGAGAACTCCCTGGTGCTGTGGGTCAACTGGCGCCGGCGCCACTCTGCCAACGGCGTGCTCTTCTGTGTCATCAACGTGAGCCTGTCAGACATGATGGCGGTCCTGATGATGCCCTTCTTCATGCTGGAGGTGACCATAGACAAGGTGTGGCTGTGGGGCCGTTTCCTTTGCAAGGTTACCCACCTCATCTACGTGGTCAACTTCTACAGCAGCTCCTTCTTCCTGGCCTTCATGACTCTGGAGCGCTACCTGTCCCTGACCAGGCCCTCGTCTCCAGCCTGCTTCCCTGTGGCGGGGCGCCGCCGCTGGCTGCTGTGTGCGGGCCTCTGGCTCTTCTCCCTGTTCCTGGCTCTGTTAGAGAACGTCCACATAGACCAGCTGGAGTGGGACGAGCCGGGCTGCTACCTGATGCCTGAGCACAACTACACCGAGTGGTACGTCTCCATCTCCTTCCTCTGCCACATCTTTCAGTTCCTAGGACCCGCGTCCGTCATCATTACCTGCAACGTGCTGATCGCAAGAGCGGTGAGGTCAGCACCGGACGTGCAGGGCCGCAGGGATGTCTGGCTGGTGCATTTGTACTCCCTGGTGTTCGTGATGTGCTGGCTGCCCTATCACGCAGTCATGTTCCTGATAATGTTGGATGACCTGAACCCATACTTGTTCAGCTGCAACACATTGGAAGTTCTCTACTTCTCCTTCACTGTGGTGCAGTGCCTATCGCTCTTCCACTGCCTCGCCAACCCCATACTCTACAACTTTCTCAGCAAGAGCTTCCGCACCAACCTGATCAACGCCATGGTGCAGCACATGCCCAGAGAGGCCTCAGGGGCTGGGGCCCAAGCCAACGATCCAGGGGGGGCAGAGGGAGGGGCAAGGAAGGGGCGCAAGCTGAGCAACATGAGCACCAGTCACTCAGATGTGGGATCATAGAGAGAGAGAGAGAGAGAGAGAGAGAGAGAGGGGAGTGTGTGAGAGAGAGAGAGAGAGAGAGAGAGAGAGAGAGAGAGAGAGAGAGAGAGAGCGAGAGAGGAGGCACACAGCTTGAGACTTCTCATCAGTGAAGGACAATGGAAGGAAGATCTTCAGGACTATTACTGAAGTGCTGTAGTGTAATGGCACTGGCACTAAGCAATAGTAATGGCCAACGGCATCCTCTCATAATCGCACATCAAGGTTGTAAACAGAGGAAAAAAGGAAACATTTTTTCCCTCCATTTAACTCCCACAGGAACTCATGGCAATGTCTAGGAACTCCTGGAGGACGGAATCATATCTATACCAGAGTGAAGAGGAATGCTTGCAAAACAAACGTTTTTCACTGCACAATGATCCTCATACCTACTGAATATAAACAATTAATTAAATGTGGAAATACAACTTATAAATAAAAAAACATTTTGATTACACAAACACAAACAAATCTTATTCATACAACATGCTCTAATTCTATTTAACTTTTCTTGCTGAATTTGTAAATGTGTTTTGCTGTATGCTTACCTGTAATTTTCAATAAAGATCCTTCAATAGAGTGGTCACATTCATTTTAACTACGACATGTACAGTTAAGTATGTAAGTATATTTTCACCTTTGTAACGACAATAGAAAAATATGAATATGATATGACAAGTAGGCTATATATTTTCAGCTGCATTTGACAAAATACTAAATCTCAGTTATTGCTTTCTCTTGCTCAAACACTGAACTAGAGTATGTTTGCTTTCACTTTGAACTCCAGTGGAAATGTTTTAGTCTTTTATTGATGTTGACTTCGTGTTAAGTGGATGGAGAAAAAAAAGCCATGATCATGCTTAATAAAGGCACTTACGGTTAATTACAGTAGTTTTCCATGTTAATAAAGGGGTGAAATCTCAAGTCATCATCAATGGCCATCGGTATGCAGAAATTATGCAAATACAGCAGCAGAGCATTCTAGATATTGCAAAATGATTCAATTTTCTAGGTTTTACTAAGGCAAAACTATTTGTTGGTTAGATTTAACAGTTAAGTTACACAACAGTTGTTCAAGATTCATGTTAGACGACTTGTTTATGAGGGGAGTAACCATTACCACAAGAGTGGGTCACCTTGATTGGTGGTTCCACTTCACCAATTGTTTAAATGGCAAAATACAATAATTAATATCTCTATACATATGAGTTACCTTATTAGATAGGTATGAAACGTTACCACTTTACAATAAGGATACCAAAAGCAGTTAACTAAGCAGTTGATTAAGTACTGATAACTAATGATTAGTAAAGCAAAGTGATGCTTAATAAACATTACTGTAGTTACCACATCAAGAAAGCATGAAGTGTTCCCACTTTACAATAAGTCCACAAAATGGCTGAACTAATACATTATTAACATGAAGTGATGTTTGACTACATATGCATGCATGTATGGCAGGTAATTTGGCAACATTACTAAACAGTTATGCTATGTTAATAATAATTTCAATTAACCAAAATCTAGGATTACTGACTCCAGGGCCCAGTATTGCAAAATGTTTGATCTTAATCAGAATAATCCAGATTCTTTTTCGTGAAAAAAAAATCCGGATCAGTCTGATCTAGTTTTGAAATACTGGGCCCAGGGTCCATACACTACTTTCTATGCTATCCCTTTAAAATCATAAACAAGCATCATAATAAACCATTAATTGTACATAGACACATACAGCACCTAATCACCAGGTTAAATCTGACTACTATTTCATCCCTTTTTTCATAGTTGTCTTAGTGTCTTATTAAAAGTGTAGTAAACATATATTAGAACGCTTTATGCTTTGTAAATGGATTATTAAATGGTACACGTTAACTACTGCATTAATACATGTTATTTAATGTATCATTGTAAAGTGTTACCGGAAAAAGCTATGGTTTCAGTCCACAGGCTGCACAATGGGAGGAAGCTACATACCTAGCAGCAGGGCAAGAGGTTAAAAGTCACAAATCCCTGAAACAGGAACTAGATAATGCTTTCAATTGTGCATATGCATCATTAAAATGTGATGATGAATGTTCTTTTCTGTGGCAGCAGACATCATAATAGATCAAATAGTCATATTCAGTCATAAAGAAACACAACACAACCAGAACGTTCTTTCTGATGTTCACTTTATTCATTAAAGAACTACAAACAAGTTAAAAAGGCCAACGTTCATAGTTCTCACTAAAAAAAGTACATAAAATAAAAAAACAGCATAAATAGAATAAATAGTTTCATATCATCAGATTCGTGAGATAAGACACCAAATGGAGCACGAATGTGTACTGAATAATCCATAATCAATAATCATACCCAGAGTGAGCACTTAAGGACCACACAAGTCTACAAAGCACAATACTCAGAATCTAGTGCTTTTAAAAAGACTGCACACGTGAAATCATGTGAATAACAAACAGATTGTGAGAGCACAAATGGCACATACAATTTGAAACCATTCATGTCTCCATCACTAAATACTGTCCACATGTTCTGTGAACGACCATGTTTGTTAATATAAATAGTCTATTTCTACAAAACTGAAATATGTCAAGGAAGACGTACCTAAATAAATTCCTATAGAACTGACAAAGTAAGGCCTCATCCTCTCACCCTTTGTTACAAAATATGACTAGTAACATACATTTAACATTTGGTGTAATGTGAAGATTTTCTGTTACACTCAGACACACATATGATTGGTAATCATGTACTGTATTTCATATACAAATGGATACATGTAACTGGCATAATGCTTGTTGTGATAGAAAAACAACACATTATTTTGTGAAAAGAGTATTAAGACAGCTCGTAACAACTGCAACTTAGGAAAATGTAATCTCTTTGTACACTGAATCAACCTATCCATATGCTGATGCCAGCAAAGACATTTCACAGACATACAATAATGGATACACTGCCACCATGTGGCAAAGTTATTTCAAGCGAAGGAGGTCTTACTATGCTATAGGTTAGAAAGGTTCTTTAGTTTCCATCCAAAACAGCATCTCACATATTAATACAAACATAAAACAAGTTAAATACATTCTAAAAGTCTATAGATAGGGTCCACAAGTACAAACTGAAAGAGAGAGTGAGAGAGACATACAGGGCAAGGAAGAAGGAGGGAGAGAGAGAGAGAGAGAGAGAGAATGAGAAAGAGAGAGAGAGAAGGGGTAAGAGAGAGAGAGAGAGAGAGAGAGAGAGAGACAGAGAGAGACAGAGAGAGACAGAGAGAGACAGAGAGAGAAAGAGAGAGAGCCATTCAGGTGTCTAGGGTAGGAAGAGGTTCTTTGGAGTGGTCGTTGTACATGAAGGTCTGCTCAATGTTGAAGTCGGGTGGCAGGTGGTCCTTGTGAATCTCCATGTGTGAGGAGACCAGCTTGAGGGTGGAGAAGAAGAGGCCGCAGACGGTGCACCGGTACATGAGCGCCCCGGCGTGTGTCTTCAAATGGCAGATCATGGTGGAGCGCCCTCGGAAGAAGCGCAGGCACACCTTGCACTGGTACGGCTTCTCCCCCGTGTGGATCCGCAGGTGGTAGGTGAACTCACCCGAGTGGGCGAAGCGTTTGCCGCAGAAGCGACAGCGGTACCACTTCCCCCGGGGGACCACCCCCGCCCCGGCCAGGCTGGAGCTCCCATTGGTCAGGAGTCCTGCGGGGAAGCCAGGCACCGCCCCCTGGAGCAGCTTATCCGACAGGCTGAAGCTCATGCCCAGACCGAAGCCCAGGTTGCCCAGTTTGCCCAGGCTGCTTGCCTCCAAGGGCGACGAGGAGGGAAACTCCAGAGCCTGGTCGGCCTTGCGCTTGCCCGCCCACCCCTGACTTCCCAGGGGCTCGCTGGCATTGGTGTGAAGGCTCAGGTGGTAGTGGAAGGCTGAGGAAGAGCGGAAGGTCTGTGGACATAAGAAGCAGCGCAGCTCCTCTTCTCCTCCATCTGCTCCAGCTTTGGAAGCCCTCATCAAGGCTTCTTTCTCTGTTGCTGCTGCCTCCTCAGCATGCAACGCCATGTGTCTGTCCAGCAGGGGCCGCTCTAGGAAGCTACAGGCGCAGTGTGGGCAGGAGTAGACTGGCAGGGAGAGGTGTCTGAGGGTGTGCCACATCAGGGCACATGGCGAGGGCTGAGGCAGCTGGCATACCCCGCAACTCAGTGACTGGGTACAGACGTGGCTTAGCAGGTGTTCCCTGACAGCCTGGGCAGAGAGAGAGATAGAGAGGGAGAGGGAGAAGGGGGGAGAGAGAGAGAGAGAGAGAGAGAGAGAGGGAGAAAGAAAGAAACATGGAAACAAAACCAGGTTTATTACTTAAGTCACAAATATACAAGTCCAGTGAATGCTGTTTTAAAGTCCAATGATATGTATATAAACACTATTATCCTGTACATCTACAGTTCAGAGTTCAGACACTGTCTATACATGTACTAATAAAAGCATGAATTTCCAATCAGACGGGGTAAAAGTAAACCTCCAACCAAAACACTGACCTGGAAGTCCTTGGCAAGGGTTTTGGTGCAGAGGGCACATTGCAGCTCCGTGCCCTGTCCCTGGGTGGCGCTGGTGGGCAGGGCGTAGTTGGCAGCGGCCTGGCGACGGTGGCGCATCAGCTTGGTCTGGCTGGAGAACTGGAGGCGGCACATGTCACAGGAGAACAGCAGGACGCCCACATGGGACAGGGCGTGGGTGACGCCGGCGCCGTAGTCCGGGAAGGAGGCGCCGCAAACCCTGCAGGCGCCCGTCTCTGATAGGTGGGTCTCAGCGTGAGCCCGGAGGGCGGCTGAGTCCGCCAGCAGGGCCGCCCCGCAGGCTTTACACGCTGCCGTGCCCGCCACCTGACCCACCGCTCCGTTCTCCACACACACCAGGTCCTCTTCATCATCCTCCTCCTCTTCTTCTTCTTCCTCCATGTAGTTCTCGTCGTCGCTCAACTCAATAATTTCACCCGCCAGGTTTCTCCACTGCTCCGCTCCCTCAGTCCTGTCCTCTCCCTGCAGATGCTCTCTCCCCTCTTCTTCGTTGTCTTCGTCCTCCTCTCCAAAGATGAGCCCTGATGCCACCCCCACCCCCACCCCGCCATCCACCGCCCCCACATGCAGGCTGTCCAGAGGGTCCCCAGGGGAAGACGAGGGGGCGCAGGCTTCCCCCCCTAGCTGGGCTGAGGAGTCTGGTAAGGAGCAGGCTTCAGAGACATGCGGGGGTAAAGAGCCAGCTCTACTCCCACTCATCGCTGTCTGTTCAACCTCACAGCTTCCCCTGTCTCCCCCACCCTCCTCCCCCTCTTCTGTCTTCAGCTGCAGTGTAGGGCCTGGGGAGGCGCCTACAGCCTGACCGGCTGGGTGGCTGGCTAACAGATTCTGTTCTCCAGACAGATGGTGGTTCCCCGCCATCTGCCCATAGCCCAGATGAGATTGCACATCCTCTGCTTTGAGGGCCAGAGGCAGTGGGGCTGTGTGGCCACGGCTTGGCCTCCCCATCCTGCCCTGAGGGAGAGGGGAGGGCGCAGCAGGGGTGGGGGCAGCCGAGGGACCAGCAGACGACGACAGTGAGGAACAAGACGCTGCAGATGACGAGCACAGCGATGCGGCTGCAGCCGCAGCAATCACGTCAGGGTCCAGGCCTCCATCCACCACACACTCTGTGGACGCAGAGACCTGCAGGTCAGGGAAGGTAGCGTGGCACGCGCGCACTAGCTCCCTCACACCCAGCCTGTCCGCCAGCTCATACAACACCCCCACATCAATCAGGTCGGTGAAGATCTCCCCGGTGTAGATAAAAGTCAACACTTTCTCAAAGTTGGCTGGGGACACAAAGTCCAGAGAGTATGCAGCGGACGCTCCGATCAGCCCCCTGGAGAAGAGGCTGCGGAAGTGTGTTCCGGCACAGGCCAGAACGGCGCGGTGCGCAGCGAACGAGCGGCCCCCCACCTGGAGAAGCACATCGCAGTAGAGGCGAGACAGGCGGCAGCGGTTGAGCTCGGAGAGGAGGACGGCGGCATGGCCGGAGCCCTGCAGCCGGATCCTCATCCCTGGCACTGTGACTCGTAGCCCAGACCCCAACTAGGAGAGGAGAGACAAGCGGGAACCCATAGATATAGAACACTGTTCTATCCCTATGGGAGAACCACCACCACCATCACCATCATCATCATCATCATCATCTCAATCCAATCTCCAAAAAACATAACTATGGTTATAGACATAGAGGACTGTGACACTGTTGTGCAACTTCTAGGGACACATTAGGTGACAGCTTGATATTCGCCCATTCTTGATAGGCCTGGGGGAGCTTAACGTCACACGTCCTATAGCTAACTAACTTGGCCAGTGTCAATGAATGGATGGACACAAAGCAGCTTTGTATGTTTGTGCGCTTCCTGAGTGAGTGGGTAAGCGCTAACGTTAGCTAGCTACAGCTTTTACACACCCCTGTCCACTCTAGTAAAACCACTACCTACAACTTGTTGATGCATTTATATTTATAACAATGGATACAACGAGCTATACGTTGAAAATGTCGCAGACACCTATATCAAGACTATGATATACGTGAACAAACTAGCGCCAGCTGCAGGGTGACAATCAACTCAATATAGCAGCATCGGTAGCTAGCTTGCTAACTAGCTAGTACAGTAACCATAGAAACAAAACTCTAGGAAATGCCTTGCCAATACAATCTCTACAGAAGTGGACGACGTTGTTGATATAAGGCAACTCTTGTGAGCTAGGTTTATAATATAATACTTACCCATAGAACGGAGTATTTTCGACCATTTGTCAAACAACACTTTCCTTTCTTTTGCCAGTCGTCGCACAGTACTGACGTGAGACAACAACAGTGCCAGACAGACTGGCCAGATGTTTGGCTTATCGCCCCTCTGTGTCTGGATGTATGTCTGGAAGTCTGGATGATGCAGTAGCCAGAATTGTTTGTTTGATGTACCTTACAGTAGACCTGTCATGTATATTGTATGTACTCATTATAAAGAAGCCATATAATATAACTGCCATACCCTAAATGAATGTAAATAATAGCTACAACTGTTGCATGTTCAGGAATAAAAATAAAAAAGTGCATGTTGTAGCCTTGTAGGGCAGGAGCAAGAAGGCCACAGACAAACAAAAAAAGTTATTTTATTCAGGTAAATTCTTTACAGTACCACATAAAAATCAAATATAACATAAAGATACAAAACCAACAAAATTGTGCTAAAGGCTCCTGCAGCTCAAAATTGATTTGGTGGAGATAGGGGTCTGTCACAACCCTCTGAGCCCTGACGCACCTGCACAATAAATAAATATGTGGTTTTATTGTCAAATGAAATCTTTTGTTTTAGCCTCTTATCTTTCATTAAGATTTCTGTACAACTGCAGTTCTGTGCAGCCTTCACAATGCAGATTAAATTAGCAAATTGTTCATGAAGACAATGAATCTTGTTGTCAATCAAAATAGTGAATTTTAAGAAAACATTTAGAAAACATTTAAAGTTTAGTCTTTGAAAAAAAAAAAAAAAGTACCCGAAAATGAAAACCTGTTTTTGAATAGTAAGTTTTACCCTGTACGGTTACAAACAAGTCCCAGAAGTTCAAACAGACATACAAGTACAGTGTAGTACACTTTACAGTATTGTAAAAAGATAAACAGACCAGTACAGTTTATTTGAGTAACATTTGAAGACATCATCAACTTTCTAATCTAAATAGGACTTGTGATCTGAGAGCATCCATAGTACAGTAAACAATACTATTTACTAATGGTTTGTCAGTACATCGTATAGCAACCGGCACATGATTATAAATTACATGATGTTCATACTCTATTGTAAATCTAAGAAAAGTAACTGTTTTGGTAGTCACAACAAGTAAAATGGGAGACAAAAAAACTCCCCCTTAATCCACTCAGACAGTATTTGCTGCTCGTTGTTCAACCATCACAGTTCTTCCTCTTTACTTTCAGTATCAAATCCCAGAGGTCTTATAAATGTGTATTTACTTTTGCTATTCTATTTGCTATCTACAGTGCCCAGCGTAAGTAATAGGACAGTGAATAATTGCTCTTTTTGCTCTAAGTTTTGATTTCAAATTAAACAATTACTATGATGTTGAAGTACATATTCTGAGCTTTTATTTGAGGGTATTTGTGAATAATATTGGTTTCACCATTTGGAAATGACAACACACTTTATACATAGTCCCCCTATTGGGACAATTGGCTTGACAGGGGTTTCTGGTCAGTCAGGTGTGTTCCGTCACATCATTTGTGCAGGCATAAGAGAGCTTTCAATGTCTTGTATTGTATTGATTCTAGGGTTTGTGTTTGCCTTTGGAGTCTGCTATTGGTATCAGTCAACATAAGGACCAAAGAGGTGTCAATGAAAGTCAAGGAAGCCATTATTAGGTTTGCCAATATCAACAGTTTGGAACACCATTAAAAAGAAAAAAAGCACTAATGAGCTCAACAATCGCAAACAGGCTGGTAGGCCAACTAAGACTTCTACAGTGGATGGCCGAAGAATGCTCAATTAAGAAAAACCCCAAAACAACTGTCCCACAGATCAGGAACACTCTCCAGGAGGTAGGCGTGAATGTGTCAGAGACTACCATCCGCAGAATACATCACCAGTCAAACTACAGAGGATTAACTGAAAGGTGCAAACCCTAGTTATCCTCAAAAAGGATGGTCAGGTTACAGTTTGCTAAAAAGTAGGGTGGGTAACAGAATGTATTCTGATGTGTACAGAAATATCTTGTCTGCCCGAGTACAAGCAAATGCCTCCAAATTCATTGGATGGTCGCTTCATCATACAGTAAAACAAGGACCCAAAACATACTGCTATAGCAACTAAGTTCTTAACTGACCAAGTCAAACTTCAGATTTAAATCCAATTGAACATGCATTTAATTTTATGTTTGGCAAAAATACCTAAAAACAAACAACAACTGAAGATGGCTGCAGTACAGGCCTGGCAGAGCACTGCCAGAGAAGATACCCAGCGTCTGATGGGGTGAAGTCGCAGACTTCAGGCAGTTATTGCATGCAAAAGATTGTCGACCAAATACTGAACATGAGTGCTTAATTTGGACATTATATGAATCCATCCCATTACTTTTGGTGCCCTGAAATAGGGGGACTATGTATACAAAGTGTTGCCATTTCTGAATGGTGAAACCAACATATATACATAAAAAATACCCTTAAATAAAAGCTGACTGTCTACAGTATACTTTAACATCATATTGACTGTTTGATTTCAAATAAAAACTTTTGGAGATCCTAAACTGTCGCATTACTTACACATGGCACTGTATTTATTCTATAGGAATTATTTGATTATTGCACTTCTTATCAATCAAGAAAGAGTGAAGCATTGAGCTATCAGCTCATCTATCTGAAGTGACCATGGACATGTAACTTTTGACTATACAGTATTCATCCATACAAGTAATTCATTCTGCCTAAGACCAAAATGAGACTCAAGAACAAATACAATTTCAGCAATACAGTGTAGGCCTATTTACTGTCAACAGATTGAATAGATATTGCTTTTTAATTGTTTGATATGTTTTTTCAGAGAATATTCTCTTTATATACTCTGTGATTTTCGATGTAGCCGCCCTCCCCACAGTCAACACTGCATCCATGGTTATCTGCATCTTACACCTTTCCACTAGTCCTTGTGTGCAAGCATACCCACTCAAAGCTATGAAACCCCTCTTCTGGAATTGGAGCCACCCAGGCTGGCAGTGCTAGATCTGCGGGAGAGATTAGGTGTAGCACAAGTGGGGGAGACTTCATTGGGACAGCCATGTTGCAGCAGAATGTCAGCGCACTCTTTGCTCCCAGTCTTTCTGGCCAGTGTCAGGGCAGTCAGGCCTTGGGGATCCCTGGCTGTCACATCACTTCCATACTGCAGGGAGAGATTGAATCATTTTACCATTCACATACAATTCTGGAATACTGATAACATTACCAGAAAGAAGCATTCAATAACTGGTACATACTGTGTACATATTTACTTTGAATAGATTTGAGTCTGAAAAGTTTTTGTACAGCATTACTTCTCCAGACAGACAACAGACAGACTTCTCCAGACAGACTTACCCAGACTAGCAGCTGAGTCATGACCACGTCTCCCAGCTGACAGGCTGCATGCAGGGCGCTGCGTGACTGTGAGGGTGCCCCCGCTGGCACGGGCTGGCCGTTGATCTGCTCCTTGGTGCTGTGGGCGAGGAGCAGCAGGAGCTGGGGCAGGTCTCTCTCCATCACTGCAGAGAGCAGCCGCACAGAGACACTAGCTTCCCCAACTGTGCCCTTCCCCGAGGATGGCAGGGGAGCCACAAACATCCGCTGTTCATACTTGGCACGAATCCACGACTCCCTCTCCTCCCTGAGACACAGATACAGATGCAGAGATATACACACACACACACACACACACACACACACACACACACACACACACACACACACACACACACACACACACACACACACTCACACACACACACTCACACACACACACACACACACACACACACACACACACACACACACACACACACACACACACACACACACACACACACACACACACAAAGTCACATAGATGAGAGACCAAAGCATGTTACTATAGCAACCTGGCATGGATCAAGAGGGGTTGATGTGACAACATATTTGCCATGCCATCTGATGTATTGCAACATCTACTAGTCAAAGTCAGAATAATGTTTTTGGCTGGTGGGGGCAGAAACCTGAGGATGG
Source organism: Argentina silus (assembly GCF_951799395.1). Classification (NCBI taxonomy): domain Eukaryota; kingdom Metazoa; phylum Chordata; class Actinopteri; order Argentiniformes; family Argentinidae; genus Argentina; species Argentina silus. Next base: position 9,125,028 of record NC_139662.1, read on the forward strand.
GCTCATTGCAATGCAAGGAATGGAATGAGGAATGGTGTTTGATATTTCAATGAGCCCGTCCTCCGATTTCTGCCTCCATATCTGTATCGTAATCTAATGGCTCTATCATGAAACAACTTAAAAGCATGCACATACTGTATTCCCCATGGCTATTTTTGACTGAGGCCATATAAGAGTTATGACTGATGTCTCCTTGTGGACCTGTGCTCCTCACCGTGTGGAGTTTGGCGTAGGTTTGTGTCTGCCCTGGGTGCAGCTCTCCCAGATGCTGTTGGCCATGTGGTTGCCGATGGCAGCCAGGACCTGCGTGAGCTCGCGAGGCCAGTCGTCCAGGTCCAGCGAGCGGACACGTGACAGGTGCGTCCCCAAGTTACGGTGGATCCCTGAGCACTCGATGCAGATCAGTGCTCCCAGGTTGAGGCTGGCCCAAGTGGGGGCTGGAGAACAGGCACACCAGAGCAGAGCAGAGGGATTGATTTCACACTAGAGGACAGAGGCTACTTATAACCTACCTCATCAATAATTACACATTTTTAGCTCCTTTTCAAGGATTTAGTTCAAGGGTGGACCCGGGAGATGATAGGATACATCAAACACAAGTTTATAATGGGTCCTTGACAAGAGGTACAGATGGAGATATGGAAGAGGGAAAACTTCTGTAGAATCTTACTTGGTGCTTCACAGTCTACACAGAGGTTGTTTCCCTTGGCATTGCGGATACCCTGTAAGGCTACTGCCTCACTCTGGCTGCTCCTTCGTGCCTATGAAACACAAGCACGCACGCACACACACACACACACACACACACACACACACACACACACACACACACACACACACACAAAAAGTGAAATCAATTGAAATACCTCTGGCCTATTTTATTTCTACAATATGTATCCACAGGTGCTTCCCAGGTGCATTCTGGAACTTGCCTTGTTTCTGCCACTGGCACATGACTGCAGACTGGCTAGGATCTGGCTCTCTATAGCCTGAACCCAGGCATCTCTCTCCTCCATGCTCGGGGCCTCAAAGTGCCATGTCTGTCCTGAGCTTGAGACAATAATAAAGTCTGCATTCTCCTCCTCTGCAAAGACAGGTTGGAGGCAAGCATTTAAACACAACAAACACTGTTGAATATGCCATTGGCTAAGATCAGTTGTTTTTGAATGACAACTCTTGTTAAACATAGGACAGAAAATAGGTAAGTGCATGCATTAAGGTGGAAAAGGGTAAAGGAAAGAAGCATTCTCAGTAAAAAAAAAAATTAAAAAAAATAAAGGAGAAAAAGAAAACAAACTATGAGAATAACAAATCACTGTTTAATCTAAATGTGTGATGCATCAGACAGAAAGGCATACAGACAGACAGACAGACAGACAGACAGACAGGCATGTAAACAGACACAGGTAGATTCTGTGACTCAGCTCTGTCCTCACTATTCCTGTTCCTGTAGTTTCTGCTGTAGTTACCTGTCTTATTAATGTTTCTCAAGCTACCAAAGCTCTTTAATTTCCACATTTTGCGCTTGGCTGCAGAGCAAGAGATTAGCCCAGGGAAGCAGGAGAGAGAAAGAGAAAGAGGAAAAGAGAAAGAGAAAGAGAAAGAGGAAAAAAAAGAGAATTTAAGTAAAAGCTGTGGAGAATACATCAGGAGAAGTGAGAAGTGAAATGACAGTATTCTATATTGAAGAGAAAGATCAAGTAAAAAGAAATAAGATCATATTCGATTTCTTTCTCTGTTAAAACGCTGGGATGTTTGTGATATTTATGGAATCATATTCCTTTAACAGTGAAAAATATCTCAGAAAATATGATTTTGACAAAGTTGTTTAATTTGACTGGAAGCTTACCTTCAGCCTGTCCAATGGCTGCTTCACCCTTCTGGCTCATGCTCTTCTTTTTCCTGTTCTTCTTTCGATCAATCAGGGGAGAGGACTGACCCTGGTCTTTGGTCACCCCTTCAATGGCATCTAGTATGGGTGGACAAGGATAAATAAAACCCTCACTACATCGAAATTATACACCATGCGTCCTCTGTGGCTCAGTTGGTAGAGCATGGTGTTAACAACACTAAGGTTGCAGGTTTGATTCCCGCTGGGACCATATATACTGCAAAATCTACGCACTCACTGCAATGTAAGTCGCTTTGGATGAAAGCATCAGCTAAATGGCATATATTATATATTACACCATCCTCTATTGTCAACATCAACCCTTTACTGTACTACTCCTATCATGTCCCAGTGACCATTATGCTCCAAAGATCATTATGGATAAGAATGGAACATACCGACACTGTGTGCCTTGTTAGACAGTGAGGAGGGACAGCGTTGGACCCCTCTGTCTCCCTGAGGGGATACTGCCACAGTCCTTTCATCAACAGACAGAAGGCTGGGTGACAACAATGAGGAAGCTTTGAGAGAAAGAGAGAGAGAGAGAGAGAGAGAGAGAGAGAGAGAGAGAGAGAGAGAGAGAGAGAGACAGACAGACAGACAGACAGACAGACAGACAGACAGACAGACAGACCGGTAGAAAGAGAAACAAAGAGTTTTAATTACTTAACTACTGTATGAACAGTGCACACACTGCTTTATTTCCACTGTTGCTGCTGTGTCAATGAACAGCTTACCTGTACTGACAGTCTCAGTGGGCACCATGTCCTTGACCACCCCGTTGAGGCCAGGGGCAGGACCAGCCGGAGTGACCGCCCTGGGTGGCCGTTTCCCCGGCACCTTCACAGTGACGCGCAGCAGGTCAATCTCTTTCCCATGAGCACCCTGCTTGTAGTCCTGAGAGTGAAAACAACCCAGTCAAACTGATTAAACTACAATCATATCCAAGATACACTGCACGTCGTTAAATGAATGAATGCATAGCGTTAGCCATCAAAAAACTTTGCCAAACATGAACCAATGGCAGGTTTGCTGTGTATTTTGGTTCAAGATACAGTGTTGTCATTAGAACTAGAAGTCAAGCTAGCCAAGTGTAGTGCCATATCCTGGGTGGTCATGTGGTACAGAAGCAGGTGGTGTGACTTACATTGATGCTGGAGTGATAAGACAGAGTGCCATTGTTGGACAGTGTGACACACTTCTTCTTCCACTCCTTGTTCAGCGAGCTCCCACTCCGCTTCCATAGGATGCTCTGTCACAAACAAAGGGGCCACAACGCCATTGAATCATGAGCCTTTTGTCAATTGTTAGTAACGCGACTCCTGGCGTGGTCCTCTCCTCCTTCCTCCACTCGAAGTCGTCAGCATTGGAGGAGAATATCTAAGAGGAGGAACCTTGATCTTCTCCTCCAATGGGTTTTCGGTAGGACGCGAGTGGAGGATCGGAGAAGAGGACACGAGGAGTCGTGCTCCTAACAATTGAGAAAAGGCTATTGAGTACACTGTACCGCATCTGCTCCTACTCTTCACATACAGATACAATGGATCCAGTCTAGTCATTGAGCATGTGACTCCCAGAGAGTGTGGTGGTCCCCTGAATGTGTCCAGTGTGGATGACATCACACCAGTGGAGGCTGGTGGAGGTAGAAAATCGGAGGACAGGCTCATTGTAATGCATGTGTTACCTCCACCAGGCTCCCCCTGCATCACACTGACCTGTTTGATAGGAGTGGGGCGTACACTGGCCACGTCGCCTTTGGGGTCAACACCCCTCTTCTCACAGTCACTGCCTCGTCGGTTCTAGGAGAATACAGATTATGAGTGTGTTAGAGAGAAGATTGTGACAGACAGACAGACAGACAGACAGACAGACAGACAGACAGACAGACAGACAGACAGACAGAGATGATGACACCATGAGGTGAGATGAAAGACAATGTGAAGTTAAAGGAAAGCCCAAACTCTGCAGTCTGTTGTTGAAAAAATAGGAACATTGGGGGAGCCGACCACTATTTCTTATCTGCATTTTATCTTTTACAATCAGCTTGCTGGGAGAATTGAATGAATTGAGACATTTTACGCCAGATTCCTATCAATCACAGTTAGACTGTACCTTGTCTGTGGGTTGTTAAGCCTCTGATTACTGAGTAACAAGAAGGAAAAAAGAGAAGGGTGAGACAGAGACAGAGACAGAGAGAGAGAGGGAGAGAGAGAGAGAGAGAGAGAGAGAGAGAGAAAGGGAGGGAGAGAGAGAGAGAGAGAGAGAGAGAGAGAGAGAGCGTGGACAACTGACCTTGAACAGGGAGGGCCGTCGGTTCGGGACATTTCTCAGGGACCCTGACGTAACACTGCCGCCCCCCTCTCCCCCCCCAGCACCGCCCCGCAGCTCTCTGTGGCTGACCACAGGGGTGGAGGGCAGTGAGGAGGGGTAGTCACTACTATGTCCTCCATTACTGGCCTGAGAGGGGGTGGAGGGACAAACAGACAGGGGGAGAGAGGGAGAGATGACAAACACAGAGAGTGGTAGACACAGACAGACAGTGGACAAGAGAATGGGGAGGATGAATGAATTGAAACACAGAAATGAGAATCGAACAGAAAGCTGACAGTTGGTTTTGTCTGTCCTTCCTCTCAATTCATACACTTGCACAACAGGGTATCTCCTAGGGTGACCGCTGGAGAGAAGACAGAGATGGCCAGTGTGTAGCATATTACCTGGCCAGGGAAGGATGCTGACCCTGGGGTGGAACCCCCCGAGTGACTAGGGGAGTTGGGGAGAGACTTGCAGGAGGCCAGGAGGGCAGATTGCTTCCTCTGTGTGACTATCCTCTGGGAAGCTGAGGGGAAAAGAGCATTGCCAGTGAGACAGCAGCACTAATAGCGAATAACCAAGGTATAATTGTATTGTAAGGGGGGTCATTTCAGCAATGAATCTCAAACAACTGACCAAGTGGTGTCTTTTAATGGCTGTCAATTCAAGAGTAGTAGTAGTAGTTCAATAGTAGTTCAATTCAAGAGTAGTTTTTTTAAATTGTAGAATTGTTGAATAAGAACTGTCCCTAAACCGCTCAACTCTTTACATATTTACTACAAGAGATCCTTCATTGTGTTGAAACAATGCCAATGTAACACGAACACCCATGCTTCATCTCAGTGTGGACAGACCCTCAGCAAAGACCCGGTCCACGTTGAGGCCGTAGGTGGCACAGGTCTCGTAGAACACAGAGTGGCGCACATCAACACACAGCTGCCTGGCACGGAGGTCCTCAATCACACGCGGGTTGGTACTGCTGATCTTGTCTACAGGAAGAGAACAGGGACATTCAGGAGATTCCTCAGGAGATTCTAAGATGAAGATTCAAACTCAAATGAAACCCTATTCCCTCTTCAGTGCACTTCTTTTGGCTGGTAGAACAGGGCATCATTTGAGAGTAGTATATGTAGTATATTCTCCCCAATCTAATCTGCAATCTGAAAGTATTGTGATCCATCTGTCATAAGAGCCGTACATACAGTGCTTCATCTTCTTGTTGACTTCCATTCATGCCTCCCTGACTGACTCCCTTACCTTGGGTCCCTACCACTATCAGTGGGAGTTCGGCTGTGCTACGGTGTGTGTTGAGCTGGCTAAAGAGCTGGTACACCTCCTGGAAACTGGTTTCGTTCTCCAGACTGAACACCAGGACGACTGCATCCACCCAGCTGCTGAACTGGAGAGCGGAAGAGAAGAGAATAGTGCAAGACAGAAGATCAGCATTGCATTGGCTTGAGGATGACGAAAAATGACATGAACATTGACAAGATTCCCCCCTAAGAAATGTGCAATTAGTTTGAAGTCCATGCACGTCCACACACACGCACACGCACACGCGTGCGCACACACACACACACACACACACAGGCGCATACACACACACACACACACACACACACACACACACACACACACACACACATACACACACACACACACACAAACACCTGTGCATCAGGAGGCCCTGTCTCCTCTCTGATCAGTAACAGTTGACTCTGTCCATCGACCAGCACCTCCTTCTTATACCTCCCACCTGACAATGACAGAGAGAGGTCACGCAGAGGTCAGGATTATGTCAGAGATTCATGAAGGATAACATAGTATAACAAGAGAAATGTGTTTCCCGCTCACCATCATGGTTCTCTTGTGGAAGATAACTGCCTGTAATGTATCTATTAACCAGCGCCGACTTGCAACTCCGAATACTACCAAGCACCCCCTGGAAGAGTTAAGAAGTTTGGAAACAAACATACATACTGTACAGATATACACAGCT